>NW_020272917.1:2474287-2483145 GCF_003268045.1 Sipha flava
GGTATAGGTACCCATAACATTGATTAAATATACATAAATGGTGAAATATTATGTCTAATTGGATTTTGCGTAAACATCGTTTACGCACGTTGTGATCCGTTACGCTTTCCATAGTGATGGGCAAATACCCGGTAAATATAATTTCAGATAAATACCGGGTTTTCACCCGATAAATTGGATAAATTTATTTTTAATGCTAAAACCAATCCATGGATATCACAATACTTTTTTAGTGATGGAAAACGTTTTTGATTTTTTGGGTTTCGTTTTTGTTTTACCTTTTTGATAACTTTTTTTTTTTTTTATATCCTTATTTCTTATACCTAACTTAAAATAGTTACAATGAATATTCAATATACTGAATTTAAGAATGCTCTTAAGTTATAATTAATTATTCTTTATATTAAAAATTTAAATTTAAAATCAAAATTATAATTTATTTTTCATACGAAAATAATAAAATTCAAAATTTTAAATTAAAATGTTTTTAAAAAGTGCATTGTAAAGAGTAAAGACGTTAAGTAAAATACTATTTTAGATTTCTATAAAGTCATGTTATTGTTACAATTAACTATAATAGCCAATAGGATAATGAGTACGAATAGGTATAATAAATTATAAAACAAAATCAATTTCTAATCAACTGCTAAAATCAATAGATAATAATATAATCATATTATAATAATTGAAGTGGCATCTATGTTATAGATTACACTATGATCCATGACCGTCGTCGTGAAAGATAATATAATTTTACCGTCACCACAGCAATGTGTATGTGCCATGTGGACTAAAATTAATTATTGCGCTATGCTATTAATATATTTTATTTGTCAATAATTACCTATTAGTTATCAGAATTATTAACTTCTTGATAACAGATATATTTTATTTCGTAATAAATAATAATAATATAATACTATTATTTTTGTTTATTTTCGTTTTCGTTTTTCATTTTTTTCGTTTAAAAATGTTTTTTAAAAACGTTTTCCATCCCTGCTTTTTTATGATTGTTTCCTGACTTTTTCATGTCTTTTCAAGACTGACTATTAGAGTACATAAATTATATTTATGAAGTTTTTGTTAATTTTATTCACTTTGGCAAATTTGAATATTTTATTACAGAAATTACATAGGACACTTTTGTTTTCACCGCGATGGTAATGCTTCCACACAGGATCTTTTACCCGACCCGTGATTAAAAAAAAAAAAACTATTACTAAACTAATTAACATTTGACAAAAGAACTTGTATTGATCAATTAGTAGTATAATTTTTAGCATTGATTATAGAATAGATCTAATCCATAATCAATGGTTGTAGTATCAGTTATATGATATCGATACCTATCAGTAATAAAAATAGAAATATACAGTTTGACCAGATTAAAAAAAAAAAATATTTACCCAAATTTTTAGTAGGTAAATATTATAGCGGGTAAATACCCAAAATATTTATCTACCCATCGAGTATTTACCCACGACACTTCAATATACGTTTGAAAACGCTATACTTCGTGTTTCAATTGTTTGAACACTCGCGTCATGCTGAGTAAATTATTTGAAACAACTTTTTTATATTATTTTTATTTTCCGTAAAATGCGGGTTCTTTAACATTAAACAAATGTCGACTCTTTTAAACTTCGTAAACACTTCGGTGACGCCAGTTGTTTTTGGCGCAGCTCGTGGACATTCTGTCGAAAAAGTTCCACAGTTTCTGGTCCGACGTGCTCGTGGAATCTTTCTTCCGATCGCCATCGTCGTGCGAACCGCTTTGCACTCGTCCGTGCTCGTGACGTCGGTGCCGCGCCGGCGTGCATTGTTGTTGTTCCGGTCGTCGGACGTGGCCTCGGCCATTGGAATGTTCAACGTGGAGACCGGGGTGCACCGGTTGCACGGTTGCCGCGGTCCGAATTCGAAACGGCGATGGTCGTAATTGGTGTAGGCTGTGGCGGCGGGGGCGGGGCCGATGCGTTTTTTGGCTCCGGGAGCGCGTTCCTGTGGCCGCGGGGCATAGCGAACCGGTTGACTCATGGCCGTGACCGCGGATTTCCGTATCCGACGTTCTCGGTTACGCAATATCCGCCGTCGCATTTGCTTGTCCACCGGCGGTTTGGCCCACACGACTTCGAGACGCACACCTGAAGCCACGTCCCTGAAACAGTCCAGTGCGTCCATGGCCGACTGCGCATCCTCACGCCGCTCAAAGTGCACGAACGCGTAGTTCCTCAGGTTCTTCACGCGCTCCACGACCCCGTACCGGCCAAACATCTTGGCCAACACGCGTTCGTCCAGCACGCCGCCGTACTTCTTGACGAACAGTACGCGCACCGTGGCCATCGTGTTCGCGTCCACCCGCGGTTCCGGGTCCGCCCAGTCGACGATTGTCTTGCACCCGAACACCTTTTGCTTCGACAGTGCCCACTTGGCGCCCGTAGCCGCGGCCACCGACCCGTAGTCCAGGAAGCAGAAGCCCCGGTGCATCGACGGGTCGTCGAAGTTCTTGTACGTGATCACACGCACCAGATGACCGCGCGTTATTCGGCTCACTTCGTCAAATATCTCCTTTTCTGTCTTCACCTTCGGCAGATTACCCACGAACAGCCTGCACTTTTGGCCGTCGTCCTCGATGGTCGAAATTCTATCCGAACGGTTCGTCATCGCTATTCTATCACGTGGTATTATCAACTGTAATTCTTGAGCGTGGTCGACGATACGATGCGTGCGTGATGTGGTCGCGAATGCCTCGTTTCTTGATCGTTTTAATTTTTTATACTCTTACTGTCCACAGTGTTTCCGTTATGTTGTCTTGTTAACAACGAACGTTCGATTAATATTTCGTACTTGTCTTACAATCGTTAAAAACAATCGCTATGGTGTTATACAATATTGATTTTGTATACATAGCCAGCTGGCTATTACATAGCACTATTTGTAATCGGGTGATTTAGTGTTTTTTTTTATATATACATATGCATCGTATGTTTTTTTAATCTCATTTAGACCCATTATAGTTTTAAAGGTCAACAGTAAATAATATTGTTAGTATATTATTGTATAGATTTCCAAAGAATATATAGCGGTGCCCTTGACAATGGGAAACGTACAACCTCGAGACGTAACGCTGGTCTCTAGCGTCGGCATCAAAATCTTACCATTTTGGCCTGAAGATCCAGCGGTCTGGTTTGCGCAACTCGAAGCACAATTTGCTTTGGCTAACATTATTCAAGACTCCACCACGTATTATCACTCGCTATTTCACAACTCGACGGTCTTGTCATTTATACACAACTTTTAAGTTTAGAGTTATAAACGTTGGTCGCTGGTTCGGCGCCCTTGAGATGTAACATACTCGGGGTGACTCCGGGGCACAATCCTTTTTCCCGTCATTAAACGCGCCAAACGCAACGACGGCGTTTCCAAGCTCGAGTAATGCGATAGTGCGCGCGCGGGTACGAAATATATTGCATTACCAGGTTCGACTTGCGATTTTCGCCACACGCACATCGCGCAATCGTGTGTGCCCCCACAGAGATTTCGGAAATCGATGTCGCGAAATGCATACGATATGAACATTTGTTCAGTAAATAGGTTCTACGAGTTTCGAAGAAACAAATGTTCTTTATCTACATCCGCGTTCGGTGCCGTGTGTATCGCACAAGACCGACGCTATGCTACCGGCAGTGATGTATTGGAGGGTATACGGGGATATACGGCGTGTACCCAATACGCTATTTTTATCCATGGCGTATAGCTTATAAGAAATTGATGATACGCGGGTATACGGCCGTATCTAGCGTATAGCTTGTAATTTGACAAATAACTGTATAATACCTTGACTAACCTAACTTGTAGTTAGATTTATGATGTGATTCGGTATCGAATATATTATTATTAATTTTTTTTTAGTGAAAAATTCAAATTTGTTATCATTTAACAACAAGTTTTTGTTATCAAACAGTCATAAATAAGGATATGTAGTTCATTAGTGAGTTTTGTGGATTTCTGCCATATTATAGTTACTACATGAAATGTAACAAATAACACGTATACCCATCATTTATTTTAGCAATACATCACCGGTAGTCTACAATGCAAAAAAAAATTGATTCGAAAAATCGGACACAATTGTCCATTTATAATGCGACTACAGTGGTGCCGTGGAGAAAAACGCAGTGATAATAAAAGCGGGTTCGAGAAATGTTGGGACAACGTTCATAGGTACGTGCGTTACGTAGCGTCAAAGCCGGGTTCAGAAGAAAGGCCGAGTGGGCTGCCCAGCGGTCCCATAATTGTACGACCCTCAAATTAAGATACAGATAAAATATTTTATTTATGTGTACACTTATTTAACTGATAACAGATGTAATTGCGTTCATCGGCAACGAATGGTGTTTTAGAATACAGATGAAAATTTGGGCGATTCGTGTTTTTTCGAGTACTACGATGACTCACACTCGATTTGATTGTTTTTACGATTGTCTTTTATTAAATAAGTAGTCAATTGTTACCACTGCTAAACACGATAATGAACGTGGTTTAATAATAAGTAAAACAAAATATAATTTTTCGTTCGTGTATATGCCTTCCCTCCCCCTTCCCCCGAATATTTGAATCCGTCATCGTGTAGCGTACTGCGGGGTCGCATTAAGCGGCAACGGTATTGCGATATGTTGTACGCGTGCACGCAGTGCTTTTCACACGATACAGCATCGGTGGCTACGTGTACCCTATGCAGGGTATGGAGGGCTAGAGCCTCGGGACCCGTCGTCTCTGCCTTTTATATAACATTTTTTTATAATCTCATTCGCTGCAGTGAAAACTAGATGCGAGTTTGAATATTTTTATCGCACTAAAATATGTACAAACAGTGTGCGTATCCTGGCCAAACGAGTGCAAGTAAAGGGAGCCGGGAACCGATCAGTGCCGGGGCCCTCAAAATTTCTCGTCGGCCTTAATCCTGTAGGATCGATCGGGTAGCAAATGGCTACGACGTGCACGTGCGCGAGGCGTACAAAAGCGTGCGGTTGGTCGGGCGAAGGGGTGTGCGCGCGTTGCCATGCACTGCAGGCTCACCACGACTTGAAGATGGGAATGGAAAAGTCGAACTCTTGGACGTCCGAAGTGGTCACCACGATCGGCACCAACAGGAAATCGCCCGTCTTCTCCGTCAGCATGATCTTCCCCGCGGCGAAGTCGCCTCTTACGTACTTGCTCCTGCGGCGCGACACACCGTACGAAAATCATTATTGCACGTTCCATCCAGACAAATCGACGTTCGTTGCGAAAAAAAATCAATAATAATTATAAGCAAAGATAAAAAGTATTGGCGTTTATATTTCCAAATTATAACCGAGAGAACACGAAATTCAAACAAGTCGATTTATATTTCAGATACTATAATGTGTGACACTGGAAAAATTAAATATATTAAAAATCAATTTGTGAAACGATTTCATCAAACGCGAAGAAGAAAAAAAATCAGCATTAACAAATGATAATAAATAATAATAATAATAATAATTATTATTATTATTAACAAATAATTAGTGTTCATTTTTCAAGAAGACGATCGTAGTTAGCATTTTGTGACGTCATTACAATTGTACTAGCTCTAACTTTTTTACTCTTGTCAGTCAAGTCTAACGAGTTGATGTGCCATTGACCATTGTTGTTATCGTTGCTAAACATGACATGTAACCAATGCGTGATATTTAAATTTATCTTAAAAATGACCCGTTTTCTTAATACGAAATTGGATACATGTCACATTATTCAAATTTCTCCTTGCGTTTTATGATAGTGTGGTGGGAGTTTTTCAAGTAATTTTTCGCTTTTTAAAACGTTTCTATAATTTACGAATAATTTCAAAAACATTTTATGCCAACTGTAAAACGTATACAGTTACTTGCGATACATTTAGTGTTTTGAACGGTCAATAAAAGTGAAAACTTTAAACAATATTCAACATTTCCTCAATGGTTTTACGAAAGCATTATTTGTATTTGAGATCGTTTTGAAAACGTGCGTACCATCGTGATTTCAAATGAGTTTTTCAATGGCAATTAATCAATCGGTAATACTCAGGGCCGTCCCTAGGGCTGGGCAAGCGGAGCCCTCGTCCAAGACCCCGCGCTCTCACCACAGTTGGAAAGGCCTTGCTTTCATAGATCATAGACACAATAAAAAAAAAATGTACATATCATTTTTTTTTCACGTAAAATTGTTTACTATGCAATTTATTTATTAATTTACTTGTTCATATTGTTGTAAGTGCAAGGTACTATATTTGTTAAGATCATTTGCGCACATTTGAGTTCCAATATGCAACTGACGCGCGGTAGTGACATTTTCGACATTCAAGGCCCCGCGATGTTACGCTGCCCCGAGCCCCGCGAATCATCAGGACGGCCCTGGTAATACTGCTTACACTTTTGTGGGGGCGTTACTCGTCTTGTTTTTCGTTCGGCGGGACAACGCGGACCCGTACATCGGTATTGATGTTATAATAACAATAACGACATAACCGGCTGTTAAACCAGTTGGACACTACGAATATAATAATATGCACATAAATTATGCGCCGTACAACACGTCGCGCACGTGCGTGTACAGACAAAAACACAGACGTGTACGTTCGATGATGATGAACAACAAGTGCCGCGAGCGCGCGCGTTCGTTTGTTCGACGTCGATTTATCATCCGGTGGAAAACAAAAAACGACGACGGGACGCGTGGCTCGGAATCCGCGAGAACACACGCGAGCGCGCGCGTATAATTACCGGTCGAACACGTTACAATTGGCGTCGTTTAGACGGCGCGAGCGCGCGCGGCCCACAATAGACACCGATGGCATTGTCGCGGTTTTGCATATTTATTTTTTTTTCCCCCGACGGCACATCCGCGACCACGTCTAACCGACGTGCACAATTAACCCGTTCGGGCCGCCCCTCTCCCCGGTGACGGCGTGCACACACCGTTATTGGACGCGTTCCTCGCGAGAGTTTCCGCGTCAATCGCGTCGCTACGTCCTCGTCGGCACACGTACCACATCCGTCGGGTCACCGCAACCATGGTCGGTCAGTGGAGTTTGTTCGTCGTCTTGTGCATATCGTCGCTCGTCGGAGACCTGGTGTTCGGAGTAAGTGGCCCATCCTCCCCCCTCCCCCCGTCATCGGTGACGACCCGCGCACCACTCGGAACCGCATCCGTTTCGGATAATTCTCTAGAAACGCACCTTCCGACCATCATTTTTACCATTTAGCACGTAGACCACCGACGTTCGCCGTTTTCTGTTTATCTTATTGCGTTCTTTACCACCGAAACCCGTTTGTACGTCAAACATTTGGCGCATACCTAATACACTACCGACCTGGTGTTCTCATCGGATTGTATAAAAAAGAAAAATTGTTTTTTTTTTTTTTCAATGTCACCGTAATATGCACTTTTATATGTACAATTTGGATAGGTGCTCGTACTTGCCCCTGAAAACGTTGTATTTCATATATGATATGTTTACTAAGACTGCTGCTCCGTAGTTAGTGCTGGATTTAACGGGGGCGCTATGTACCGGAACCTCAAGCTCGAAAAACCTCTAAACCAATATCTAAAACTGTCCGTTTCGTTATTTTAAATTTACCCATTAATCGTGGTACTTGAATTTCGGTTATTATTTTTTTTTTTCTAGTTATTTAATATATCGAATTGTATTAAACAAATATAAAAGTGTTATGTTTCGCAAATTGTTTTAAATGGCATCCAATTAGTATTTGAACATAGGTCTCCTTAGATTCAGATCGGGACTGTCCGTAGTACAACTACAAGCTTTGGTACAAGGGCGTATTTGAGTTGAGACCATGGGGGGGAGGCGAAACTAATTTTTCTTCGATACAAACTTAAAAATAATTTACATTTCATTACCTACAGCTTATGTTCCCAGTAGCGGATTTAAAAATTCAAATGAAGTCGACAAATCCAAAAGAGGGACCTCGTAATAAATGTATCACTAACATTCTTAGCCCCGTTTTACAAAACTGCTTGTAAACGATACAGTTTGTATTATAATTTTTTTTTTGTGGTAAAATTTAAAAAAAATTAACTACAATTTTTTTTGGGCCTTAGTAAACAATTTAGGAAGAGGCCCCATCGGCATCTGCCGATTAAACGACCATTAAATCCGCCACTGCATGTTCCTGTTATAATGATAGACCAGTGATTTATATTCTTAATTATTTATACATTACATTTTTTAAATAAATCAATGTATTATATTAAAAAAAAAAAAAAAAAAAAACGAGCCAGGGGGGGGACAAATGCCCCCTTCGCCCCTCCTTCAAATAAGCCCTTGCTTTGATATTATTTAACACGGATTCTGTTTTAATTTAGAGTATGTTCCCGAATATACCATCGAACCCTTCGCCGCCGCCTGAGTTCATAACTACACATCAAGAAGTAAGGAACGTATATTCTTAATTCTAATTTTTTTTTTCCAATCTTCATCAATTGTAAATAGTCTAGTATTGATCATATATTGAGTATGCTTTAAGGTCAATTGGCCGTTAAAAAATTTAGCTACACCTGCAGAGGTAATCGTCGCGAAAGAAGTCAAAACCAACGACCGGGAGCTTCAAGTGGAACGGACGACACAAGAGAAAAAACTGGGAAAGTGATCGCCAAGCTGTGGATGTTTCGCCAAAAATTATTGTGATCAACAATGAACAGAAACCAGTCAGTGGGATTTTAATTCACAACACAACACAAGATGGAAATAAAAAATTATCTCTGTCCATTAAATGATGAAGTACTAACACCAGAAGTACCTACCTATGCAACGTAAAAATTTTTATGTTTTTTTTTTT
>NW_020272917.1:2483545-2514555 GCF_003268045.1 Sipha flava
TCTTGTTTTTCGTTCGGCGGGACAACGCGGACCCGTACATCGGTATTGATGTTATAATAACAATAACGACATAACCGGCTGTTAAACCAGTTGGACACTACGAATATAATAATATGCACATAAATTATGCGCCGTACAACACGTCGCGCACGTGCGTGTACAGACAAAAACACAGACGTGTACGTTCGATGATGATGAACAACAAGTGCCGCGAGCGCGCGCGTTCGTTTGTTCGACGTCGATTTATCATCCGGTGGAAAACAAAAAACGACGACGGGACGCGTGGCTCGGAATCCGCGAGAACACACGCGAGCGCGCGCGTATAATTACCAGCCGAACACGTTACAATTGGCGTCGTTTAGACGGCGCGAGCGCGCGCGGCCCACAATAGACACCGATGGCATTGTCGCGGTTTTGCATATTTATTTTTTTTTCCCCCGACGGCACATCCGCGACCACGTCTAACCGACGTGCACAATTAACCCGTTCGGGCCGCCCCTCTCCCCGGTGACGGCGTGCACACACCGTTATTGGACGCGTTCCTCGCGAGAGTTTCCGCGTCAATCGCGTCGCTACGTCCTCGTCGGCACACGTACCACATCCGTCAGGTCACCGCAACCATGGTCGGTCACTGGAGTTTGTTCGTCGTCTTGTGCATATCGTCGCTCGTCGGAGACCTGGTGTTCGGAGTAAGTGGCCCATCCTTCCCCCTCCCCCCGTCATCGGTGACGACCCGCGCACCACTCGGAACCGCATCCGTTTCGGATAATTCTCTAGAAACGCACCTTCCGACCATCATTTTTACCATTTAGCACGTAGACCACCGACGTTCGCCGTTTTCTGTTTATCTTATTGCGTTCTTTACCACCGAAACCCGTTTGTACGTCAAACATTTGGCGCATACCTAATACACTACCGACCTGGTGTTCTCATCGGATTGTATAAAAAAGAAAAATTGTTTTTTTTTTTCAATGTCACCGTAATATGCACTTTTATATGTACAATTTGGATAGGTACTCGTACTTGCCCCTGAAAACGTTGTATTTCATATATGATACGTTTACTAAGACTGCTGCTCCGTAGTTAGTGCTGGATTTAACGGGGACGCTATGTACCGGAACCTCAAGATCGAAAGACCTCTAAACCAATATCTAAAACTGTCCGTTTCGTTATTTTAAATTTACCCATTAATCGTGGTACTTGAATTTCGGTTATTTTTTTTTTTTCTAGTTATTTAATATATCGAATTGTATTAAACAAATATAAAAGTGTTATGTTTCGCAAATTGTTTTAAATGGCATCCAATTAGTATTTGAACATCGGTCTCCTTAGATTCAGATCGGGACTGTCCGTAGTACAACTACAAGCTTTGGTACAAGGGCGTATTTGAGTTGAGACCATGGGGGGGGAGGCGAAACTAATTTTTCTTCGATACAAACTTAAAAATAATTTACATTTCATTACCTACAGCTTATGTTCCCAGTAGCGGATTTAAAAATTCAAATGAAGTCGACAAATCCAAAAGAGGGACCTCGTAATAAATGTATCACTAACATTCTTAGCCCCGTTTTACAAAACTGCTTGTAAACGATACAGTTTGTATTATAATTTTTTTTTTGTGGTAAAATTTAAAAAAAATTAACTACAATTTTTTTTGGGCCTTAGTAAACAATTTAGGAAGAGGCCCCATCGGCATCTGCCGATTAAACGACCATTAAATCCGCCACTGCATGTTCCTGTTATAATGATAGACCAGTGATTTATATTCTTAATTATTTATACATTACATTTTTTAAATAAATCAATGTATTATATTAAAAAAAAAAAAAAAATACGAGCCATGGGGGGGACAAATGCCCCCTTCGCCCCTCCTTCAAATAAGCCCTTGCTTTGATATTATTTAACACGGATTCTGTTTTAATTTAGAGTATGTTCCCGAATATACCATCGAACCCTTCGCCGCCGCCTGAGTTCATAACTACACATCAAGAAGTAAGGAACGTATATTCTTAATTCTAATTTTTTTTTTCCAATCTTCATCAATTGTAAATAGTCTAGTATTGATCATATATTGAGTATGCTTTAAGGTCAATTGGCCGTTAAAAAATTTAGCTACACCTGCAGAGGTAATCGTCGCGAAAGAAGTCAAAACCAACGACCGGGAGCTTCAAGTGGAACGGACGACACAAGAGAAAAACTGGGAAAGTGATCGCCAAGCTGTGGATGTTTCGCCAAAAATTATTGTGATCAACAATGAACAGAAACCAGTCAGTGGGATTTTAATTCACAACACAACACAAGATGGAAATAAAAAATTATCTCTGTCCATTAAATGATGAAGTACTAACACCAGAAGTACCTACCTATGCAACGTAAAAATTTTTATGTTTTTTTTTTTTCTGAACCGTTTATAATAATCATCAATCAAAATAATTGGGTTATAGAAATATAATATATGTACCTTATGCCTAGACGTTTTTCCATGATTTTCCAAATGTCACCTACATATCCTGAGATATCGTATATCACACTGGCATTCGTCAACAGCAACAAATAAGGCGGCATCTGGTTGTTGAAAAAAAAAATTGTAAATAACATTTTACTAAAGTTTATAAATTTAACTTAAAGAAAACAACAACAATCTGTAAAGCATTTACACTTGGATAATGCACTATACATACAATTTCAAGTCACTGCAAAAAAATCAAATCAAAGTTCCTATTTAAATGTCAAGTATGAAAAAGTGCCCATTTTTTGTGAAATGTAATTTGTATTAATTCTACAAAAATACAAAAATAATGAAATGGATGCAGACTTTGTTGTGTACTATCTGCATTTGGAATATATTTTTTAATGTTGTAACCCTATGCAAATGTGTAAAGAAAAAATTAATTTTGTAGTACTTATTAAAAGGAATTTCTAAGTTAAGACTAACAGGTAAAATGAGTTATTTTTATCTTTTTTGTTAATTTCGATTGAATGTGATTTATTTAACATACTTTAAAATACAATAAAAATAAAATAAAAATTTTTAAAATACTATATGGTTATAACAGATTAAGTATTTTGAAGTTCTATAAAAAAATAAAATATGTATTTATTTAATGAAATAGAAATTTTTTTATTAAATTGGTAAATAGTTAATACTCATAAATAAACAAATAGGTTAAAAATAGAAATAAATGCTTATTCTGGAGTATTATTAAATTTGTAAAGTACGAGCAGTTTCAGATTAAATATTTATCATCAGATATATACCGTCAATAAAATAACAACTCAGCAAACATAATAATACTGCAGAATAAGTATTTATTTATTTTTTATACAGACAGCTAAATTGTTAATTAAATTCTAAAAAATGATTTTGTTATATAATTAGAGAAGTTATATGGAATGAAATTAATTCACTAAATACAGCCTTGGGCTTAAATAATCTTTAATGTTTGGTCTAAAAATTAGAAAAAGAAAAATGGATAAATCAAAAATTAAGATAACCAAAATCATTAAAAATATTAATTATAACTAGTGTCATATAAATGTTACAATAAATAAACAAATTTACTAATTAGTACATTAGAGACAAACTATGTACAAGAAGATACAATCCATGATTTTAAGTATTTTTGGTCTTACAATTTTACTTACATGATCAACAATAACAGTAACTGATTGAGACATTTTTAATGACTGCACTAGCATTCAAAGTTATGGGTTTTAAAAATACAATATTTTAATGATAGAGATACGCCAGTTTGATAATGCTATTCAATATGACCATTGTTAATTTAAATTATTTGTTGATAGTACAACTACAATGTGGTAACAATGTGTCAAAATAAAATATTACATAAATATGTTAAAGTTATATGTAATTATATTTAATTATTAATTATAAAATAAGATTTGTATAAAATTCTAAAAATTAATATTTTTATTTACAAACATCGAAATTATTTATTACTTTTTACCAGGCGAAAATATCATAAATATTATATAAGACAGGTTAAATTTAAAAATAAGTATATGCATTTATTCTTATGTTTGGTACAAGTAAGCTAATAAGCCTTGGATATCTTTGTTCTGGTTATACAATGCTACTGCCTTACCAATGTGTTGATTGTGTGGAATGATATTTATAACTGAAAACAAACAAATATAATTAGACAAATTAAATACATAGAGTTAGACACCACTTAGTTGAAATCACATAACATTACTAAAATTAATAAATCATTTTAAAATATTCATCAAATGTCAATATTTAATACATATTTTACTAACATAACATTGTTTAATTTTGTAAATACCCAAAAGAAACTGTAGTAATGTTATGTGACAATAGATAAAACATCATTAGTAAAACAATGCATGTTATGTTTTTGTTCATGAATATAACAATTTTATTTTACGACAAAAAGTAGTGATGTTAGCATACTAAACTAATAAGAATATAAATCATTATCAATACAATATATTTAATAAGTATTTATAACTTTATTAAAAAAAAAAAAAAAAATGAAAATGTTTTGTAGTTTATACTCTTAAAATAATAACTAAGGATTGTTAAAAATTATTATTATTTACATATATATCAATACAAATAAAATATAAAATATATTTTTACTAGGAATATTATCAATATTGTAGTAATCCCATAGGTATTACAAGCACGTTAATGCTTAGTATTACAAGACTATAAGCATAGTAATCCTATCCTGGTTACGAAACCTTTGGGTAGTGCGAGCACGTCGAAGGTAATATCTTATAGACTAACCGAGGCCATAGAGACCTCGGCACCCATGAGTCTTTTTTCCTGTTTCCTTATGGTATTTCCGTTTTCCTTATTGTCGACCTTCCAGAAGCACGTAATGTAGGAATAACACTAGTATATATACAGATATGTTTGTATACTAGGGAAAAACTAACTTGTGTCTTCGCCTCAACTCATAGTCTATGTTTCACTCCTTGCGGCTGAACCATAGATTACCTTAGTATTTAAAGTTAGTTTTCATTGTACTTTTTAGTTAATTTAATAGTCTTACATTCATTTAACGTTCGTGTATTTTGTCTCAACCTCTGATATTTTCCATCTATCAATCAACAACGAGATCTCTGTCATTAAATAATCGTACGAGCTCAACACTATCAAGTTGAGGCTCGCTACAATATGATGAACTTAAATAATTTTTTTTCAAACATAAAATTTTTAAATTTTAATTTCATATAAATGACGTCTACTTAATTTGATGGGTATATTTTTAAATGCATTAAGTATATATATTAATAAACAAATAAAATACATTTAAAAAATGAATTATAAATTAATACTTACGTTTAAAATCATTATCATTTTCCTCAAGAATAATATTGTAATATAAGGGATTATTTTTCATGATAATTTTAATAATAGAATTTGATTCATGATTTTCAATACTCATACTAAGCTGTAAAAATTTTTCATACATATTCACTCCACTTTTGAATGAATTAATTTCTCTTTTAATTTTTTTCACAAGTCCTTTCTTTTCTATAAAAATAATGTATTTATATGATAAAAGAAATTTAAATATATTTACTTAAGTTTTTAAATATTATACCTTTAAGAATTTTAGTAAGTTGACCTTTAGAAGTATCAATCATATCTTTCAATTTGTCTTCTTCAGCTTCCAAAAGTCTACATTCATTGTTAATAGATTCTGAGCGATTGAATTCGGCCTGCACTATATCTTGTTCACTTTTAATTTTTTCAGTCAAAAACCTATTTTTATTACGGCCTTCACTAATTTTTGTGTTAACATCAGAAAGTTGTTCTAAAATTTAAAATTAGTAAATTATAATAATAAAATATCAAAATAAGTATAGCTACTTGATATTTTGTAGTTTTCATCTATTTTTTGTGCATATAGTTTTATTCTGTTATTATATAACTGTTTTAGTTGATTAGTAACATTTTCACACTCATTTTCATAAGATAATTTGTGGTCTGAGATTAACTTGTCAATGTCAATATTATAATATCTCTCCATAATGTAAACTGAAAATAAAAAAAAAATTGGATGTACATTTTTTTATAGATATTGTAAATATTCTACATTTTAACTTAATCTTAATTTAGAAAGGAAAACATTTATGTCCAAATTTATCTAATAATCTTATATTTCTAAACCATTAAAAATGTTGATTGCAGAAATGGTTACATGATTTTAATGGTTATATTATAATAATTAATTTAGCAAAAAAGTAACAATATAAGTTTAAGATTATTAATTAAAGAGGTCCTAGTAACAATATTAGATTCAAAAGTTAATACCATTAGTTTTAGTAAAGTGGTTTTAATCAATCACTAATATTATAATGCTGAACATAATTAAACAATAACATTTAAAAATAAAATGTATGCACTTAGATTAATATCATATGTGTCAATAGTAATACACAATGTATTGTGTAGTGCAATTAATTGTAATACAATAATGAAATATTTAAAATCTAATAAATTATAAATAAGTCACCATATGAAATACAAATGTCTACAGATAAAATGTATAAAGTGAACAGTTGGATAAAAATGCAATCAGCACTTGGCTTATCAAGTAACAGGGTTTGCTATATAATAGGAAAATAAAAAGACAAACCATTTGTTATCGAAAATACCACACTGAAAATTGTTAGTATATTGCAATCATTTGAGTTAATTTGGCTTGCTTACCTTAAAAGTGTATGGGTAAACAGATTTTCCGGTAGAATGAAACGATATACATTCGCACCGCACACAATGAGAATTGCAATAATTACACAATGATTACACTACAGGTGACAAAAGCGTATGAAAAACGAAAACTTGACGTAAATACCGTAGTGTATTTATTTTTGACGAAAAATTCACTTAAATTGTAAATTGAAATTACGTTCCGCGTTTATTGTGTTCGACGACAGTTAGATAAGACAGATGATAACGGTCGTTTGAATATCCATAAAACAACCGTACGCGCATGCGCTGGCAATACATCTACTCTCACTCCGCGGACACGTTTTCCTCGGTTGCCATGAAGCAAAACCAGCCGTCGAACGCCATCTGTGAGTTTTCTCCTAGTTAGGAACGCTTTCGCGGCCTTCATCGTATTGTCCGATAGATGTGTTTAGAAGTACCAATCACAAACTGTTTTAGTTATTGACAGGAGTTCTCTCAGGTAAGTAAAATAATAAAATAATAACCGATAAGTCATGATGCAAAGCTCAGCATTATAACTGTACTTCAGTTTTATTTTTCTTCCATATTAAGTTTTAATTTGAATATAGTACAGAGTCGTACCGAGTCATTTTTATCCTAAGGCAGAACTGAACCAATGCGCCACCTATGTTGTAGAGTTGTCACACAAACAACTTTTAATATGTATAATACGATTCGGAAAAATCTGAAAAAATGCAATTGGGTTTCTAGCAAAACAAGAAATCACATTTCTTAAAATAAGTTAATTATTTATTATTTTGGCGCTCCCCAGGTTAGGGGAGCTTTAGGCGTCCAAGGAAAGTGCCTCGCTCACCTCACCCTAGTTACGGCTCTGACATCTATTATGCAAGGTAGCATGATGGTACTACCATCCTGCAGCCTTACACTTGCGGGTGGATCACCGGTAGGGTTAATCGCCCAGGTTGAGAACCACGGTTTTAAATTGTACCTATATTAAATAATTACAATAGCTTACAAATTTTGTAATACACATCGATAGTAATTAGGGAAAGGGAGTGAAGGGAGTGTAAACCTTCAAAGAAAAGTAGCATTCATTTTTTTGTTAAATATCATTATGGGTATTTATAATTTAGTTACTTAAACCAGTTAACCAGTTACTTAAAGGGTCAAGGAAGCTCATATATTTTTAGAGAGTAAACAAAATACTTTCACATGAAATAACTGATTTTCCTGAACATTTAAACAAATTAAATTTGTTTTATCCGAAAGTCATAAATTAAGAATCATTTTTAACAAAATTGCTCCCACCATAAAAAAAAAATACTCGATTACCACCACTGAAACTATTATATAACATTATTTGTACTACGGAAAGATGTTTGCCGATCTTCGTGTATTATCTCATATATGAAAGCGTTTCCCAACATTTTTTCATTCCCATATTCGTAATTTCAAAACGCTTATTGGTGATAAATTGTACAACGATTTGTTTATATAAATCGTGTATAATTGTCACCTGAATTGTATTCGGCTTCGCGTGGAACAGCCATGGTCGAGGTAAAAATGGTTCTGAGAACTGCAAAGTGTTGAACTTCGTTTAGAATTTATGTATTTTCGTACTATATGTATACAAGCGTATAAAATTTCAATTATTGATGTTGGGTGTAACAGATATAATTTACCACTAATAAGTATTGTAAAAAAATGTACTGGTTGAAATACAACTGGTTGTTATGTTATACAAATCAACAAAACAAAATAATATTAGTTCATTACGTTTTTTTGACAGTACAGATATTAGTATGTGAATCAATC
The DNA here is from genome assembly GCF_003268045.1 of Sipha flava. Taxonomy (NCBI): domain Eukaryota; kingdom Metazoa; phylum Arthropoda; class Insecta; order Hemiptera; family Aphididae; genus Sipha; species Sipha flava. Next base: position 2,492,052 of record NW_020272917.1, read on the forward strand.
TTATGTTTTTTCAATATTTTTTTTTTTACGCATTTGATCATCAAGGCAAGATGGCGATTGATTATAAATATATGGTGGTTGAATTAAAAAAGGACGGACAAGCTATGATGAAGAGCATTTTATCAAATTGTATCACGGTCGTATAATAACATTTTTTTAGTTAATAGTTAGTACTTAAGTAAAATCAATTTAATTATTATTAACTATAGTAAAATCTTGTTAAGACGCTCTCGATACATGGTAAATTGCACCCAATACATTTCAGATATGCATTTAAATGTAGAAATACAGTACATTTTTGTTTCAATATTCGAAAAAAATGTATGTATGTGTTAGTAGATTTATTTTTTAATAAACTAGACACTAATGATATGTAATGACCATTATAATACCTATGAACACTAAATAGTTGAAGGAAGTGATTAGCACAATACTCAAATATATCATCAACAAATAACATTTCTGATTTACATAATATTCCTAAATTTATTATTCCTAAAATTCCTACAACATATGATTACGAATTCGCTATATAAATCATAAATCGCTTGTATATATAGTTACAAACGGCTTTTCCACTAAAATATAACATACATTTTATTAATATTATTATTAAAAAAAAAAATATAAACTATGAGTGCAGTTTACTATACCCATTTTAGAAACAAAAAAATATCGGTGCAATTTACTATACTATTTTTATTACCGTCTCAATGTGGGCACAATTTACAATCGCCTCCTTTAAAACGTTTTAAACGGGATATTAGACAAAAAAAAAAAGTTCATGGTATTACATTAAATTTATTACATAAAAATAATACCTATACAATAAATATATAAATGTAGAACGATGCATACACATTTACGACTTACAAGGTTATTATATTAAATTACATATACGTTTATGTTAGGTTATATTATTTTTTGAAAAAAAAGTGGCAGGTAATGGTTTTATATTAGGTAAACTGTGTATGTATTATTTTTTTAAAAAAGTTTTAATAGTTTGTTGTTTCAATGAGTTTGTTCTATAATAATTTAATAAGAACTTTTCCATCCTACCAAATATAAAAGCATATTTTTGGAGAGGTGTTTGTCCCAATGAAGATTGTAATATATACAAAATATATATTTTTATCGAATGAGTGTTCAGAAAACAAAGCGGATTATACGTATTAAACGTTATTTTCAATGTTAAAAGAACTACGCGTACTAAAGACCGGAAAAAATCCACGTATTAAACAGGATAGCGTATTAGCCGGGAGCGGCTTATGGGGTATTACTGTAGTGGTTAAGTGCATGATTTAATTAGCAGTAATTAAATATAGTTACAATAGTTTAGATAGAGTTAATTGTGTAGTTAATATTAGCTAGTCATAATTTGATCATATTATTTAGTTTTATATTAGATTAAATTTAATTGATAATTTTTACCCAATAATTGAATGTAAGGTTTATTTAATAATAGTTAACTATAATTATAATTATTTAACATTAGTTAACTCCCTTAACTACTTCTAACTATAACTAATATTAGTTGGCAGTAATTTGGTCATAAAATTAAGTTTTGTGATATGTTAAATTAAATTAAATAAATAATTTTTACCTAATAATTTAATGTAAAGTTTATTTAGTGTAGTTAACAATAATTATAATTATTTAGCATTAGTTAATTGTAGTTAATATTAGTTAGTCGTAGTTTGATCATAACATTTAGTTTTATGATAAGTTAAATTAAATTAATAATTTTTACCTAATAATTTAATGTAAGGTTTATTTAATAGTAGTTAAATATAATTATAATTATTTAGCATTAGTTAACTGTAGTTAATATTAGTTGCCAGTAGTTTGGTCAAAAAATTAAGTTTTTTTTTTAATAGGTTAAGTTAAATTAAATAAATCATTTTTATTTTATAATTAAATTGAAGGTCTATTTAGTGATAGTTAAATATAATTATAATTATTTAATATTAGTTAGCAGTAGTTTGATCATAACATTTAGTTTCATACTAAGTTAAATTAAGTAGATAATTCTTACCTAATAATTTAATGTCAGTTTCATTTAGTGGTAATCAAATATAGTTAGAATAATTTAGAAATAGTTAATTGTGTATTTAATATTAGTTCGTTGTAGTTTGATCATAACATTTAGTTTTATGATATGTTAAATTAAATTAAATAAATAATTTATACCTAATAATTCAGGGGCGTCATTTCAACTTTTGAAAGGGTGGGCTAACTGATTAAATTTGTCGACTTCATTATATTTAAAAAATTATGGTTACCTATATATTTAAATATTTGATATTTATGGACGATAGACTATCAATAAAATATTTTTTCGGAACAAAACATGTAAGATTAGTAGGATGAGTAATGAATAATGATGTCATGATGATAAACAAAGAAAATGAAACTTTTCAATTTACACAATTAAATAATAACATTAACAGGTTAAGCGCCAAGACGAAAAATTCAGTTTTGAATATAGTGCCACGTAGGGTTTTGAAGCCGGTCATGCAGTACTTGTTTTTGTCGCCACGTAGGGTCTCCAAAACCTTCATTTTACATATTTTCTTAAGGAATTCAAATAAAACGTGACCCATAGGACAAGTTTGTAAAATGGTTCATTGAAATACCATAGCATTTTAATTATATAGCCAATTTATAATATAGTTTATATCAAGAAAATTGTATACGAGTTATCAGTGGCGGTCAAATGATTTTGTCATGGGGGGGGATGTTGCTGATTTTTTAATATGCACTACTATTAATCATTAAAATATAATTTATGGTTATGCCTAATATCAATTTTTTTAAATTCAGGTAAATCGTTACTTTATTTATAGCATATAGGTAGGTATACAATATTACTAATATTAACAATATTTGTATTATATTATTAAATCTATTTTTTTGTTTTTTTTTGCTAATTCATCCAGCACTTCATTGGATGTTATATTTATAATTCCCCGATGAACAGCCATAGTGGCCAAACCATTGAGACGACTCTAGAATAATAAAATTACACAATTAACAAATATATATATATATATATTTTAACATAATGTACTAATGTCTAATATACAAAGCATTATATTGACATTTCAAACATGCTAATAAGTTATAAATTAACAAAACCTAAAAAGTTAGTGTATAATGTATATTTGAACTGTTAATTTAATACTTATTCCAATTATAGGTTATTATATTATATTATTTTATAATAAATACAGCAAACTTACCTCCCCCATAGTATTTCTCAAATATGTTTTCAACCGTTTGAGGCATGAAAACATTCTTTCTGGTGTGGCCGTTGATACCGGAAGTGTGCAAAATATTTGTAATAAAACAAACAAATTAGGAAATAATTCATTATTACATAACTTGATAGCATCAAGTCCTGTTTTTGGAGATTTTCCTAAGCGTAAAAGTTTTGTATGCCATAAACTCAATTCTGCTTTTACAGTTTGAATATCAGTAGGAAGGTAAAGATGTACTAAATCATCAAAACCCTCAGAATCATAATCATTCGAAAATAAACATTGAAAACCTTGAAAAGTTATTGTTAAATATAATTAAACTTAATTTACAATAAATGTGTTAATTTTGTAAATAACTTAAAATTATATGTTTTATTTTCATTTTTAAAATAGTGCTATTCAAGTATTCAACTATTATTTATCAAAATATAAAACAAAACTCCAAAAATTCTACGATGTGCCAAAAACCTATCCTCCAATTGGTTTATAAAGAAGTCAATATAAGGGAGACATATAGATACTCGGAAATATTGCTCAGGATCGGGTGTAGAACCATCATCTGTTATATTTGGATTATCTCTGTATATCTGTCTCTTATTAATCCGTTTAATTTTAATATGAAAATCCAAGAATTCAGCCATTTCCTAATCAAATATTAAAATATAAAAGTTTTATTGCAGTTAAAATTGTACATTTCCATATTTAACTAAAAATATTTAAGTCTCAATCAAAGATCATATATTGCTTACCTGTGCTTTTTTGAACATTTTATTAAATTCTGTACTAATATTAGTTCTTAAGTTTTTAAGTACGGTAACATTATCACCTGCAAGATCTATAGCTTCCTTTAAATCAATGCCTTTACTTTGTAGTAATTTACATAATGGTAAACCATAAGAAAATAATACCTAAAATCAATATATTTTAAAATAATTTATAAAAATAAAATGTAATATATTTTAAAGATTCTATAATTACATTTACAATTTGAAGTGATACCAAAAATTCAGAATCAAGCGCTCTAATTAAAATAGAAGCATCAGTTGCAGCAGTATCTTTCCAACTAGAAATGTCTTCTAAGGATATCACTACAAAGTTAAAAAGTTCTATAAAATCATTTACAGCTTCATATCTCTGAACCCATCTTGTTGCGCATAAACGCTTTAAGCTTTTTACATTTGGGTCTAGATCACTTTCTTTAATTTTATTTAAAAGCACATTTTGGCGTTTAGGAGAATTAAAAAAGCTATACATTTTTTCTATAATGCCTAAGCAATTTCTAATAGGCTGAATATTACTAGCTTTAGATACTGCTAAATTGAGGCTATGAGCAGCACAATGCACATATAATGCTCTAGGGTATGAATCCCTTATAACAGTTTGAACACCTTTTAGATGTCCAGACATATTATTCGCACCATCATAACCTTGACCTACCATGTTATTACAGTCAATTCCACAAGCATTTAAACCTAAAATTAAAAATAATTTGCATGCATATCATTTTGTAAGAGTAAAAAACTAAGTTGCTATGAAATAAAATAATCTTATTATTTATTACCATTGAGAATAACTTTAGTCAAATTTTCTCCTGTAAGACTTTGAACTTCTATGAATTTCAAAAAGCTCTCATTTATGCAAACGTTTTCTCCAGATCCACTTAAATACCTGACACATAAAGTGAGTTGCTCTTTTACTGATACATCTGTAGTCTCATCGACTAACACGGAAAAGAAACCTGATTCATTAACAATTTTAACAATTTTTTTTAAAATAATATCTCCACATGTTTCTATTATCTCATTTTGTGTTCGATTACTAATATATTTGTTTTTAGACTCTGTTTCTAAATAAGATTTCATATAGTCTATATCTTTAGCTTTATACTTTAATATTGCACGAAAATTCCCTTCATTTTCATTTGATTCACCTAAACAATAAAACAAAAATACAATACAAACTACTATAAAGTATAAAATACACTATGTTATTAATTACTCTTATAACTTATAAAACAGTCTAATAAAATAATAAAATACTAAATATTAATTTTAGTCATATGACATTTTTTTTTAATTTCTACTTGAGACTTAAAAGTTGTTAACTATAATATAATGTTATATATACATTATACATACGACTGAAACAAATAGGACCATAATCTCTATGACCTCTTAATGCTATTTCCTGTTGGCCGCATAACATAATGCATTCAATAATTGGGATTAAACGCTTTCGATTTATTTCAATCTGTTTTGTTCTAAAAATTAAATTGAAAAATGTAGTTCAAATATATTTCTTACATTTATAGATTTTTATAAAATTAAGTTTATTTATTATTTTGATGTACCTTTCACTATCAATAAGATTTATTATTGAAGAACTTTTATTTGAATAAACATTTAAAAAGTTATCAGATTTAAGCAAAGCTGTTTTATGGTATTCTAAATTTCCGTGTTTCTTAAACACCTATCAAAAAAATTGAAATATTATTATATATAACATTTTGAATAAATTTATAAATATACATACTTCTGTAGCTTTTTTGTAATTAGTAAAAGCCTCCACTACCAGGGTTCCTAATTTTTGACCACCAACGCCACCAACTTTTGAAAATACAACACAGAATTTGCAAAAAGCACCTTGGTACTTTTCAGAATATGCCAGCCAGTTATGAGCATTCAGCCAATGGTGCTTGAACTTTAAGCCTCTCTTGGCATTACAATCGAGTAAAGGATATGTATATGTAGCTGGTGGTATCCACACATCTTTAAGAATCTTAATCAATTTTGGTTTTATTAGTTGTCAAAATGAACAAACACTACACATGGTACATGTATAATTAACGACTGACAAAATATTTAATTCTTACCAAATATCTATCAGCATCAGTCAAAGTACTGTTAATATAACAGCCAATATCATGGACATTGAAATCAACAGCCTAATACAATAGATAATTTGAATTAATATTCTCATTTCCCACATAAATAAAATAATTTTACATTAATTAGTTAAACAAATATTACCGGCAAGTCCACAACTTCATTTTCTGTAATGATCTTAGGTATCTTACTATTTTTTTCATTCGCGTGTTTTATGGGAGACTTGGTAGAGCAAGTAAAATATGTGGTTATTTTTCTTTTATTAGACATTATCACAATCACAATTTATAGCAGACAGTCATAAAAATATATAATGCGCACACAGTATGACTGTACGCGACACGAATAACGGGACGACAGTTAACACTGTGGTCTGTGTAACAAAATATTGTGACAAACGTAATAATAATCGACGAATTTGGCCAACTATAATGACATAGCTACGTATTATTTACCGATGGGCCGGTCAAGGGAGGAGTGTGTTGTTATTCACGATCACCGAGCTGGGTAATTCCCGTATATTTTGTATAAGCAACTAATTACTAAATATTAATAATAATAACAGTCTTGTTCCTAGAACGAGTCTAGAATCTAGATAATAATATACGCTCATGCCTCATAAGCGTTATTTTAAGAAAAATTAAAACAAAATGTAATACATTAACATTATTATAGTACAATAAACATAAATGTAATTGTTATAAATATAAAGAAAAAAAAAGCCATAGGGGGGGATCTATCCCCCTCATCCCCCCCCGTTTGACCGCCACTGCGAGTTATTTTCATATGATTATTACTATTATATTATGTAAATATTCGTTAACACTTACAAATTTAATATAATATTATCATTTTTACTCTGTACTCATTTCTGTTCAAACGTTTATGGGTGTATCGAATACGTTTGGATAACATTGAACATGGGTAAACATAGTGCAAAAATACATAAAGTGTTTAGAGAGTATAGTGAAAAAAAACCGTAAGAAAACCATAATTAAAAAAGTCATGTAATTACTGCAATTGGACAACGGTAAAAAATGCAACTCGTCAACTAAACTACATTTAAGATTGTTGTAAATGCCCAAAAAACATTAGATGTCTTTAAATCTGATGCAACTCATTCAACTGATACAAGTATGTGGTATAAGTTTTAGTTTTATTTTATTACTTTATCACAAGGTAACTTAAAAACAGTTTTAAATCCATGGATACTCACTTTCTTATTGATAATTGTAGTTTTTTAATTACCTACTAGGAAGTTAAATATAGGTATAAAATTATCATTTATTCGTGAATTTAAAACATTTTTAAGTCACTTTACACATAGTTATCATAGTCATATATGGTGACTAGATGACCAGATATTTAATGTAATAATTATTTATGGAAAAATAGAGTAGGTACCTACTATCTAATAGTAGGTATATATAGTAAGTACCTATTATTTACATTAATTATTTATCAACCCTTATTGTTTTTGAAACTTAACATACTGAAATTTCATAGTGTTAAATCTTACTGTATTTAAAATTTAATATGTAACTTTTTTGACAAACAAAATTTAATTAATAATAAAGTTTAAAAATTAAAAATGAAACAAAATCAAATTAATTTAATGACTAATGGGTCTTATTAATTTGTTCTACCTAAATAATGTGAAACATACATAAAAATTAAACATATATAAAAGAAAAACAATTTTTTTTTAAATACTGAAAAATTTTACAATCTTATATTTTATGAAATATTCAAACACTAATTATATTACGTTTCAAATAAAAATCAATTAAAATCCTTTGTGTTAAACGTTGACTACCATTGGAATGTAAATTTTTGCATATGAAAAAGCACTAATAATAAACTTAAAAGTCTTACTTTTAATAAAAATTATAATACTCAAAATAACTTAGGTATATCAATAACGATGACACGAAATGAATTTGTTTTCGTGAAGGTATGTTATTATGGTGACGGTACATAATTGTTATTTTAAGAGAAAACGGAAATGTTTGACGAGATCGGAAGAATCTTTTAAAACTATTATTTCAATATATATAATTTCCTTACTGTTTTTGTGTATTACTGAAGGCGTTGAAAACTTTTGCAGAACATTCAATCTTCCACGAAATTCTTGAAAAATTCCAAAATTGCTCCCTTACTTATTGAATAACTTTCATCCCAAAAGATAATTTCATCAACCATCACAAAGTTCTCATTACACTCGTGAGTGTTATACAATAAAGAAATCGAAATGATAAACACAAAGGTAAACGGTAATTGAAATTAAAAAATGACTCTTTAGGTATAACATTTTTGCCACACCTGTAGGTACTGAAAGTTTGGTTTTCGACCACGGTCGAAGCGTTGGAATGTTTCATTTATCCGTCCAGCGAGTGGTAAGATGGGAATCCCATAGTTTCGGGCGGTAAAGTGGAAATCTTAAAAAGTGCGGTGCGAGGGAAAGTGGAAATCCCTATAACACCGTGTAGTAAAATGGAAACGTCTAAGAGCGCTGGCCGCGTATTCCTAGCACAACCAGAAATTTAAATGTATACCACGGTTCGTACAAAACATAAACTTTTGGTTAAATCTTATACACATATCACAACCTCCTTGCGCGACGCATAAACATTTAAACATATTTCGTTTTCATTGTTCCCACACAAGTGCGTTGGACGTTACGGATAAATTTGTTTTGCGCGATTTGTATAATAATTCGAATTAGAAAATAAGATCGTTCGCGCAAGTGTCACGTCGCCGTTCAAATTATCCCATTTTGTGTTAACCGGAGCTCCTGATAACGGTGTCGGTTCGACCGGTGCGTTATCGCGGTACGATTATCACCGGTCCATGGACGCCATTACAGCCGGGACTTTTTTCCGCCGACACTTTTTTTGCGAATGTCCGACTCGTCGTTTTTCCCGTGCCACCGGCCGTGTGTTTTTGTGGTTGCGGTATAGCGCGGTAGAGTCGCCATCTCCGAGAACAACTTCGTGTGCGTGACGACTGTTCGAACCGTAGCTGACACGTGTCCGTGAAATTTTCTTTCGGTTATCGTCGTGCGCGGAGAAGCCAGTTATTGTAAATCGAGACCGACGCCGCTGATCAACCGATTCTTCTGTCGGTTGTAGCGTTCGTCGCACGTGTGAACACGGTCGCGTGGGCATAACCACTCGAACGCCAGACCGTCCAAGGTATTTTTAGATTTATCATATTTATTATTACTTTTTTTGTTAATATTACTGTGGCGCTTTTGGCCCGCTTATCCCGGCATTTATTATAATTTCATTAATTATCCTTGGTAAGTGTTCTTTATTGCAAACGACGCGAGTACGTCACACAATCGAATCAGTGATGGTTTGACCGCGAAGCGCGCAAACAAGCATAAATGCGAAAGATGACAATCGGTTCAGTAATTGTAGTGAACCATTAACTTCATAGGCGTAAACTGGGGGTCAAGAGGGGGCAATTGCCTCCCTAAAATAAATTAGGAAGGGTAGTGCCTCCTCTGATATTTAACATACCTTGTTTTAAAATAATTACAAAACAGCTATTACTATAACATTTTTTTTTTTTAAATCTTAATTTTAAATTTTCACTTATCTAACATAATGTTAGAAAGTGAATAATTTTATGTTATAATAAGTAGGTAGTAAAACGGCGTTTATCATCGGACACCCTTTTCGTTAGATATGTAATTATATTTTTGCCCCCCTCCCCCTAATAAATTTCCAAGTTACGCCTATGATTAACTTCACCATATATGGTTTAAACGGTAAATGCTGTTTCACTAAATCTATTGTCTGAAAAATCAAAAGAAATGTATATAATGGCTTATGAAAAACTTTTAAAATTGAGAAAATTAAATAAAACCAATTCGTTGTCGGAAAATGTGTTTTTTACAAATTTGAATAAATTATCTACAGAAATTAAATCGTTAACTTTATAGTCTATTAATGTTTAAAAGTATGAAACATATCAAACATAATATTAACGTTGGTACTTATTTAAACTTACAAGTTTTTTTTAAAGAGAAAATCGAGTGGATTAAAAGTAAAAATTCCGAATCTTTTACTTCAACCGATATAAAAAATTCATTGATGAAGCTCCTGCTGATTCAATATTTAGTAAAAAGGTAGATGAGATAAAATTGTTTTGTATATATTGGCTATTCATTCTCCGTTCATTTATTACGATATTTGTAGTATTCATTAGTGAAATATATATTACACATTAAACTTCTTTACTCAAAAACAAATTGTTCACGATAATTTAATATTATAGGGGAGTTATATGATATTTTTAAGAGATACATGGATTTATAACCCACAAATGTAACGTCAGACAGATTTTATTTTTAGTTATAAAAACGGTTAATGCATCAAGCAGGTTATCGGAAAAAACAAAATTGGAAATATGCCTAAAGAAATTGCAATATATTTAAATTTATTGTATTCCCGAGCTGATACAGGTCGTTTTTTCGGCCGAACTTCAGCAACATTACATATCGATTCTGCTGGTGATGTCACAACTAGTGATGGGAATAATCAAATGGAATAATCGAATGATTTTAATAATCCAAATAATGGTAACAGACATATTTACCAAAAGTAAATCAATTAAATTATTCGAAAAATTGCGTGTCTTACTTATTTCCCGCGGGGTACTAAATTAAGAAGTCGACTGTCCGTATTGTATTGTAATTGTTGAAAATAATAAAATTACTGAATTTAACTGGAACTATAAGTACCTATTTGGTAAGGGGCCCAAATCTTATAATTTTTGAGAGGGCCTACCGGGATTTTCCCGGTATCCCGGTGGGCCAGTACGCGCCTATATGAGTTCAATTTTTATGATGTCGATATCACGAAAACTGTTTTATAGAGATCACACGTATAGAAATATATAATAAACCAAAAATAAAGTTTATAAGGTTCGCGTAATAATGATAAACTGGAGAAGAGCAAGTGTTTCCCAAATTTTCATAAACCGTGAATGTGTATTTTAAAGAGAATATAATCTGATTTCTGAGTACAAAATAGTAAATAAAAATTTACGATTTACCGATTTTAGCATTTGATCATCGGACAAAGAATTGCCGACCAATTAAAATTTCTTAGAGTTGGGCATTTGCTATAGTCTGCCCCCCCAAATGACGCCCCTGTAATAATTTAATTTAAAGTTTATTTAGTATAGTTAACAATAATTGTAATTATTTAGCATTAGTTAACCGTAGTTAATATTAGTTAGCAATAGTTTGATCATAATATTTAGTTTCATACTAAGTTAAGTTTTATTTAATAGTAGTTAACTATAGTTATAATTATTTAATATTAGGAGTTTTTTGATCATAGAATTAAGTGGTGTGATAATTGATAAGCACTGAGGAGGTTCAGTTATTTTTCTCATTGTTACAGATTTAAACGTTTATATTATCGATAAAATTGTGTTATTTATTATTAAAATTAAAACTAAATACTCATTAGTACTTACATTTTATGAGTGATGATGAATTATGCTATAATATTGTCTATGACATAAATTATTATTGGTTAGAAGTTAAGGAGGCGAGTAAATTTACACATAAAAATACAGTATTTATAAAATTAATTATGAGAAAATAGCATAGTTTAATTTATTACAGATTTGACATTTTGTTCTGATATATATTTTTATTAAATTTAAGTCCAGCGGACTACGGAAACATGTACTTTGTTTTTGATGTACTCATGGACGCTGCTAAGAATGGATTGCAAACATCTAACCGAACCGTATGTTTCGGCTGCTGATAACTAGATAACCCTAAGCTACCCGTCTAACGTAAACATATTCATATGCGTGCATGGGTTTTTTTTTTTTTATATTCGAGTATGTTTAATGACCATGTCACCGGTTGTCGTTTACCCCGTACAATTTATGCACACACAATTAGGGTAAAATATAATGGTGAATAATTATAATTCGTCGTGTTTAAATAGCTTATTCAATATGTGCTAGCACGTGCATGCGGCTTACCTTATTAACTTTGTCCCTTGTTCGCTAGACACACGTTACGGCGCAATAGGTCAATGTGCACTTATGTCCCCGGGCACAGCGACCGCAAAGTCGTCTCCCCGCGCGATATTACAATATTATGCGAGCGTGGGCCGTCCGGTCGAAAAGGATTTTCCCGGCGCCTCGACAGACCCCTATTATACGAGCAAACACAGGTTTCTACCGCGAGAGAACAATAATTATTTATGTGTATTATTGTAACTTGTTGATAACAATAATGTAATAAACATTCCGTCCTTTTGAAACAATATTTGCGGTTTGACAAACACAATAATTCCATACAGGAGTTGTTTTCCCGAATGTGTATGCTGTCCGTCTGGTCGATGTATACGATTCTCAGACGCGTAAAATGAAACCAAAAAAAAAAAAAAATAAAAATAAAAATTCTGGTCGTATACACGGGTATTTTTGTTTCATAAATATCCGGCCGTATGAAACACTTCGGATATCCAGATTGCCATCCATTACGCTTCTGCGTGCGCATCAATAATGTAAGTAAATACGTAAGGTGTTATATTTATTTATTTTCTAACCATCGTTTGTACACTTGTGTGACGTAAATGCATTACTAAAATGTCGAACATATTCGAGCCGTACCACAATAACATACTTGTGCACGTCATCATATAGTGGGTAGTACATGTTATACCTGCACTGAAGACTACCAGCCAGCCGAACCCACGTGGAAATTATTTTTATTCAAGTCAAGTTGTTAATCATTGGCTTCATTGTGTTGCGTTTAAATGTTGGTCTTTAATTATTATTGTTCTACACATATAATCTATATACCACGATTAGGAAGGAAAAACCAGATATTTATGTATCTAAACGGATGACAATAATTATAGTACGCTGTTATTATAAACATATTATAATAGTTACAATGCTTATGATCAAGAAGTAAAAAAAAATGTACGCGGATAATAAAATATTTTAGGTGCGTTCGTACATAATAGTAAATACAGTACGATAAATGAAGAACGTAATACGGTATTTTACCTAGTAATAATAAGTTAACTAACCAACACAATAACCGCTTTAGTATTTTAATAGATTTTATCTATTTAATAATTTTTTTATGATTCAACGTGTTTAATAAAAATGTATAGCATACTAAACATTTTTTATAAAACACAATTAAAACAAAAGTAAAAAAGTATGTTTATGTTATATTTATCAATACAATAATAAGCGTATAATATTTTTGTAAACTTCTGTAATGAAAATCAATATTAAATGGCATTGACATTTTTAAAATATAGTATAAATATCGTATTTTAGCGCAAAAACTTATTCTACATATTTAATTATATTAGAATCAATATTGGGAGAATTTTTTTTAAAAGGAACTCGTTTCCGTTTTTCGTTCCAGTAATAAAAAAAAAAGGAAAGCGTTCCTGTTCCTTTTTTAAAAGTAATGCGTTCTCAATCCTTTACATTTTTTTTTTATACGATTTGAGGGATTAAACCATTGGGTTTTTTTTTTATGGAAAACTGAAAAATAATCGAGAAATAATCGAATAATTTTTACGAAAAAATAATGGAATAATTTTTACGTTTAATACCTTTTCTGATAAGTAGTTAATTGAACCTAGATTCAACATCGAAGGTAATATTCTCCGTTATCGGTTCGCCGCCCAAAAGTGTCCACCCCCTGGTAAAGATCGTTTACGAGTATATCAGTTATACAATCGTGGTTTGCATTATCATAATGTACTTTGTATATTAATCCCGAACTAATTAAGATAAATAAGATTTTATACACTCACGATACATCCTAGGTTCGTGGCAATTTATTAGTGACCGACGAATTGATACACCAAATTACTAATACTAAATAATATTACGTTCTAGAAAATATTATTATTAAAAAATGTTTTTTTCATAATTTGAGAAACGAACATTTTCGTTCAAGTTCCTCAAAAATAGGAACTCTTTTCCGTTCCTCGTTCTAACATTTGAAAAAAACGCGTTCCAAGCTTCTTTTCCTATAAAAGGAATGCGTTCCTCCTCAACACTGATCAGAATTGCTGTATATACATTGAAGTATGAACGGAATATTATTCTCCGATCTTATTTTTTGAGTAAAATAAACACACATATTTAGTTGTTATGAATAATATGTTTCGGTACATTACATTTTTAACTTTTAAATCAAAAATTACAATGACATTATATTCTACTAATTTGTATAGACTTCTTTTTACGGGATTAGTTTGGAAAATAAAATAATATAAATAATTTATTTGTCTTATAAAAGGAAAATACGTGATCGTGATTTATAATTAGCGGAAATAACTATAGCGTTTTAATTTTTATTTTTCGAATAATTAATCGAAAAACAATTTTATTGGTTTAATTTTTTTAAGAAGGAATTATATTTGCTACGCTAATTTTCGTTATTAAAAACCCGCAACAATGAGTATTAAAATGTCACATATTACAATTTATTTAATACCAATCATCAAAAGAGAAAAATAGCACACAATAATAATATTGTAATAGATACCTATGTATCAGCATCTATAAACTTAACCTATGTGTTATTATATAGAGAAACGTTGAGGTCATTTGATCACCACATATATTATTACAGCTATATTATAATAACGCTGTAGTAAAATATAATACTCGACTGAAATTTTCTTTTTGTTCTTAGCAACTATTAATTAAATACTATTTTATTATGGATGTTATTTGAACTGCCTCCTACATTATTTTTTTTTATAAAGTAGTAATATGTATTCATCGGGGTATTGTAAATTCCGCCGGAAACGAATAGGTAAAAAAAGGTCTAGGGTAAATTCCTCCCGGGAAAATATCCAAGTAAAAAAAGGTCCATGGTAAATCCGCCTGTAAGTATAAATATTTTTAAACCAAGCGTTCCGTGACTGTACGATTGGACTGTACAGTTCGTGTAATTGGAAGTCACAAAATGTTCGAACGAACATGGAACAATCTTAGCCGACAATCGTCAATCATGTCAATCATATTTTATCAGCTTTACCTCATATTATAGATCTAATAATTGGATATTTCTTTACCTGTTTTTTTTTTTTTTTTTTGGCGGAATTTACATTTATCTTACTTTACCTGTAGTTCATTTTGGGCGGAATTTACATTCACCTGTATTCATCACTGACTACAGTAGTCGTTTAATAAATTGCGAATCATTACATAAATCAGGGATGGGCAACTAAAAGTTATTAGAGGGCCAATTTTTATAAAATTAAAGTCTAGCTGGCCAGATCATAGAAAAAAAAAGGTCATTCAAATATGAATTTTAATTAGCATTTATATGCACGGAAATAATAAATTCAACACATACGACATCATAATACGAATGGTACGAAGAAACTGATATAGGTAGTTAAATAGTTTGGTAAAACAGCTATGGTTGAAAGCTATACTTATACATATAAGTACATATAACATTTAGACATTTAACGATGTTTATAACTTAATAAAAATTATTATATCGATAAGTTAGAGTATAGACGATAAATTTTAAAATTGTATGATGTAATTTTAAAATATATTACGGACCAGATAAAAAAGGCTCGCGGGCCTCCAGTTGCCCCTTTCCATGACATAAATCATAGAATGTGCTTATAATTAACTATAATAATTAAAAAATAACCGTTATAAAAACTGGAACAAATGTGATTGAAATTTAACGTGATAAAAAGTAGAAACAAATTTGCGCTAGTAAGTTTTTTTTTTAAAACTGTTAACGAATATTATTAGTCATAACTAGTACTTAACTTCAAACTGAGTCTTTAACGTTTTATTTAAAAGAATAATTTTAAACATTTTTTTCGAAAAAATATTAATTTATTGCTATTCATTCCGCTTCTTGTTTAGAATCTAAAAATAAAAGAAGTTTTAATATAATACACAGAGATAAAAAAATAATTAGTATTTAGGATTTCCTAGATTTTAGTCATAAATCATCTAAAAAATATTGTTTGCAAAACATCAAAACACTTCAAGTACTTCTCTAAATGTGTGTATAAATAGTAGAGTATTAGTAGTATAAGACTGCAGTTATGGTCGTATGTTATTTAATATATTGTGTACAATATCACTTAACAATTATTGAATAGAAATAACTTATGCGTATTTATACTTTTTTTTTTTTTATATAATAAACATTTTTAGTATGATTATTAAGACTTTATAATATTAATATCGTTGGTATTATTATAAGCGTGTTTATGTTAAGGATGATAGAATTGATATTGATTAAAATATTTAACAAAAATTTATTAAAAACAAAAAAGGAATTCAAATTTGAACTCAAAAATGGAGAATACAATTTAAAAAAAAATTTTTTGACGTGTATGCGTGTCAAAAATAATTTCAAAATAATTTCAAGCATTTCAAAAACAAATATAGTTTTAAGTCCTCTATGGAGTAAATAAAAACCGAATTAAATACACGGTATTTCGTTTGAAATATTTATTATTACCGTTATCCTTGAACATACTGTTTACTAATTATTATGTAAAATGCCATTGTATGTTGGTTGACGATCATTATAAATTATTGATAATGACTCTTTTTGAATTTTTATTAGAAGTCTGAGTAACGTTGAATTTAAAATTGTAGGGTCCCTGGACCCAATTTTTCAATTACATTTGTACAAGCATGAGTTTTAATGCGTTTCAAATGAACATTTGATAATTTAATACTTTTAAGTTTTCTATAATCATAATATTAATATAGCTATTGTGTGTAAAAAAAAAAAATGTAAATATAAAATAAATAAATATAAATATTATTTGGAACAAAATATACAAATTATTATTACATATACCATTATTATATATTTCATTAACTAGTGTTATTTGTATTTACAATAAATTCGATATTTTAATCTAGATAATTTGTTGTTTATTTATGATAATTCAGTGATTAAATTTAACATTTAAATCACTCGCACCACAATCAATAGTACTTACATAGAAGATTATGTTATTCTGAGGAACTTACTCCGAAACTTCACTTAAGTTCAAGCAAAATTCAATCATTAATGGACATATGTTAATTAAACGTACGTTGTGACTACATGCAAATGCCTAGTGATAATCAAAATACTAATTATTAACTGCGTATAATTCATATGAGACTATATTAATGGATGATAGTCATAAATAAATTATAATATATATATATATATATATATATATATATATATATATGTAATCCATTCAAGGTTTTCTTATGTACTCGTATAAATAGTAAATAGCAATTAAAATTAAATGAATCGATATTGTAATTTTGTCAAAATGTATTAAAAGGAAAAAACCTTTTGCTTGGGGCCTTTTAGGCTTCCTTTCCTAAGCCCGCCAATTATACCAATTATTATATTATTAGTACTGATAATAATTTTGTGTTTTTTATAGATACAAGTACTCGTAGTACAATCAATATATTAATTATTATATTACGAGTATTAACTACTTACTAATTTTTGTTTTATTTTATTACTGTATATTAACTATTTATTAACAGTTCATCAGATTTTTTTATTTAATTTTATCAATTCGTATTATTCATCTTAAACTGAAAGAACATGACTAGATTTGTAAGGTTAGTTGAATGTTTATGATAAACTGTTTCATATTATATAGTGTCTTCAAACATTATTTGAAACATATAGATATTAATCATACTTAGAATTTTTAAACAATTTTTTGTTTAAATTTAATAATTTTAACTAAATAATTGAAATGATTTGTATGTGAATATGTTTTAGTATTTGATTTTTTTCATAAATGTACTTAAATGGACACGAAAAAAAAAAATTAAAAATGCATAGTTTTATAGATAAAATGTTAACCGTTAAATTTTAGCTGTTTTATTAAATTTCCATAAGTATTAACCTTAAATAGAAACCTGTCTATTGCTTTAATAATTTGAGTAATAAAAATGAAAAAAAAAAAAAATGAAAAATTTTAAAAATATATTATTAATATGTAGGTATTTGACAAAATATTATTATTTTATTTTATTGAATATTTTATACGTCAATACTCGTAATTTGTTGTTTTGTGCTGTAACTTCGTTCCAATATTGCGATATAATTGTACGATCAATTTATTACAGTATAATTTATCAATAATTTTATTACTCGTGTCTGTACAGTTAATTATTATAATGTGAATATAATTATTTTGAGTGTTCCTTTGCTACTTTTTTTACTTATTTAACCATCGAGTAAGTCGTAGGGGTAAATCATAACATATAATTTAGTAAGAAAAATGTAGGTAAATTACATTAATATTCTTGTAGTGATACGAATTGGATTCAATTGTTCTACGTAATTTTTAATGATTTAGAAAAAAAATATTATTAAGATCTTATTTTTTTTTTAAATTAATTTAATTATTCATCTATGAGTTCCTATCCGTTCCGGATGTTGGATATCACGTTGGCAATGTTGTTCTTGTTAAGTGATGCCTGAAATAAATAAATTGATGATTTAATATACGATTGTATCTTTTTCCGACATTTATTTTTCCTTCTATCATTCCTTGTAATATAAACTAGTGTATCATATATATAATATTATTTTATCATGGATTATTTCTCATAATGTGTCCTAAGCTGCCGACTTTTATTGTAGTTAATAGTTCCTACTATTTACTTATTAATAATTGAATTAAAAATTTACAAATGGTGATAAAATATATTATTTATTTAACTAATTTATGCTAAGGACAATGATAGCTAGTCAGCATACTCGTATATATTTTATATTATAATAACTCCTAAAATTGTGTTATACCAATTGTAAATTTCAATAAGAGAAATCGTATTGAAATTCATATGAACAACAATTTTTGTTGAAACTCTTCAAAGTTAGGTGAAATCTAGTAGTTGTCAACTTTAAAATATTTAGCTGAATAATAATGAAATGGTAATATTTTACAAATTTAATAATATGCATATTTAATTACCAAACATTTAATACGGAAACTTACATTAATTTTTGTTAGTTTATTCGATATTATTTAGAAATTTAAACAATCAGAAATAGAAATACATTTTAGTGATTTACGATATTTGAATATATCATTAAAAATCATTAAATACTAATAATTTATAAGCTGAAAAAAGTGGATTCAAATAAATTATTCAATATTGATTAACATAATATGCAATCACTACATTTGATAAGCTATTGATTGTGTATATAAGTATTTTTATAAATTTAAAAAATAGTAAAAAAAGAAAATACAAAAAAAAATACAAGTCTGAAAATACGTGTTTCATGACTTTCCAGTCTTCTTGGATAAAAACGATACTTTCGAATTTCAGTAACGATCGTCGTAAATCTTTACTAAAATAAAGATTAAATCAAAGAATTTTTGCTTTTAAAAATCGCACGATAAAATATGACGCAAATAGCAGTTTTTAATTTTTTTTTCCAGTCATTCAATCTGACCATTTATTCCAATAATTTCGAAAGGCAGTATTTATAATTTGCGTCGTACATATATTGAGAATCATAATTATTTTTTTCGAAATCGACACTTGCGAGTATGTAGTTATTGTAGCTAATATTCGCTGTTCAGAAAAAAAAATAAATCGTTTTGGAATAGAAGCACAGCTGTAAGTACCAACGTGTATCAACATATGTCCATTTGCAAAACCTGTGTGTTTTCTATAAAATCTGCACGTAATTTGTAATGCTTTATGAATGCTCAAACTGTTTATAAACTGGATTCGTTGCACTTTCAACGCAGGCACACACGCCAAAAAACAAATGAGTTTTTTTTTTTTTTTTATTGGTGATCAATAATCCATAAAAAATACCAAAATGCATTTAATATATAATAAATTATAGTTATACATACTTTTGAAAATCTACTGAATTACGTAATCTTATCAAATGAGCCATTACGAGTTTCACACATTCGAAACGCAAATGTCAATTTTGGTAAAGTCTTTCGAAAAATGTCGATATTATATTGTTTTATGTATTAAGTGTCCAATTATATTATGAATATATTAGACCAGAGGCGAACTGGCCATGGGAGTTAGGGAGATTTATCTCTCTGGGCCCCTCTAGATACTAATACCAAAAAAAAAAAAGCCAATAAAATCTAAATAATATTATAATATTAGGAAAATTACATTAACATAAATAATATGAAAATACATAATTAATTCACTTCCAACTTATTATTGTTCGGAAATGAAAAAATAAATAAGAAAATATGGTTTGTGTAGCTTTTTTGGTAAACAGCGAAGAATACGATTATAAAGTTTTATTATTATTAGAAATCATAAAACGACATGTTTCATAGTTTCATTGTTATCGTTATCACCATTTGAACGATGTATTAGGAAATCAGTTTATCTAAATACAGTATAATTATTAGGGATGGGAATTCCAATTCATTCTCTCGAACTGTCTTTTAACTCAGTTCAGTAAAATGAGTTGAATTAAAGAGTCGACTCCCAACTCTTTGTTTGAATCAGATTACCACTACTCTAATCAAATCTTCAAGTCTCGACTTTTGATTCGACTCACAAGTTCACAGTCCATATTCATAAATAGCTTATCCAGGGACGGATCCAGGAGGGGGCCTAGGCGCCAGCCCCCCCCCCCAGACATATTATTTCTCAAATTTTTTTTATAATTCTACACACTGTGATACTACTATTGAAGCTCAATTTCCATCAACAGCAATAGACGCCTTAAATAAATGTGATCCAAATATATTTCCTACAGTATACCAGCTTTTAAGTATATTTTGTACATTACCAATGAGTGTAGCTACTGCAGAACGAAGTTTCTCTACTCTAAGACTGGTAGAATCCTGGCTACGCTCTAGAATGCAGGAGAATCGCCTTACTTCTTTGTGTTTACTATGTGTTCATAGGGAAGTTAAAATAAACATTGACCAAATAATTGATAGATTTGGATAAAGCGACAATGTAAAAAGACGTTTACATTTTATAATTTAATATATAAATATAAATTAAATATTATTATTTAATTTATAAATTAAATAATCATTAATTTATTTATCACATTGATTACCTATGTCCTATACCTATCTACTATTATGACAGAATTTTTAAATTATGAATAAAATATCTATAAAAAAAATTATAGAACCCCCCCCCCAGATCTTTACTCTGGATCCATGACTGAGCTTATCGCATATGAAACTAATTATGACTATAAGCGTACAACGTTAAGAATTTTTCTCAGAAAGTCAGAAATCTTGTTTTGAGAAACAATGAAAATATTAATAACCAGGGCTCGGAAGTTGTAGCACTAAAAATTTTATTTTTAAACTCTTAAAGATGCACTTAAAAATTCTAAAATATGCATTTATGTTGAAAAAATAATAAATTTATTATAAAAAAAAATTAAATGTAATTTTACAAATATTTGGGCATGTGACGTTTGGACTGATTGAATTATAAACTTAATAAAAATGTTAAATTAATTAAATATATTTGTAAAATTTTATTTATAATTAAATGATTGTATTTAGTCACTAACTATTAGAATATCAAATTGTCGATGAAAAAATAAAATAATAATTGATGATGCCTATTTATTTCCAATAATTCAAATATTTTTAAAACTATAACTAATTACATCATTATTATCAGCAAAATGCGATTATTTCCTGTATTATGTGAAAATATACTCAGAAATAGCACTATAAACCCTAAATTAGCAAAATAGCAATAAAACCCGTAAATATGCAAAAAATAGCAAAATTAAATTTTGTGTATGATATCCAAATAGTTTGAAACATATTTGTGTCTTGCTTTGGACGTTCTAGGATGAACTAAGAAAAATATGCATTTACTAGATTTTCCGAGACCTGTTAATAACCAAATCCGAGATGAACTATTGTTTAAGTTGGTATTACATTTTTCGTTTAGATTCGCAAACCGTTATCAAGGGAGTCGAGAGTCGTGTATCTACAGTAGTACAGTTGTGAGTTGTAAGTTTAATTGAGTTGCCAACCAGTGACGTAGCTATCATAGGGCAAAGCGGGGCAGTGCCTCGGGGCTCCTTAGACATTTCTGAAACTATACTTCCTTAAAATAATTGACAATGTGTCATGGTGTTTAACAATAACTTTTCAAATCATACGTGGTGGTTCCAGTAATAATCAGTATTGAAGTAGAATAATAATTCACGCAATATGCTTTTGTTTTTTTAAGTACCTAATAAACTGAATTTTCTTTTTACCTTACACGACTGATAATTAATTTTATTTGCCGTTTCGTAATAAATAAGTATTCGTATTAAAAAAAAAAAAA
>NW_020272917.1:2514565-2618517 GCF_003268045.1 Sipha flava
CGCCAATAAAGGTAAATAATAATGAATAATACATAGTACGGTATATTCCTACTTTTCCGCGCACCTAAAATTTCGGATTTTTTCTTTTGTCAACTTATGTATTTTTTAACGCTGAAAACGATGATGTACACGAAAATTGGCGCAAACGATTAGTTTGGAATTTATAGAAAATATCAATAAAACTAAAAATGTGCAAAAAAAGTACAAAAAATATTACTAATGAATTTGGGTTCGAATTTAAAGAAAGTTCTACATTGATGAAAAATATGTTAAAAATAAATATTAATGTTAAATAAAAATGAATTAATAAATTATTTTTAAATTTAATTATTTGTTATTTTTATTATTAGTTGAGTTTATGTAACTTTATAAGTATAAAATTACATTTATACGTTTATTGTATGAATAAACAAGATTAGGGCTGGTTACTTTGACTATTCTCCCTGGACCGATTGTTCCCCAGTCCGTCTCTGTATTAGACTTCGCCATACTAAAAATTGTAATTATTACATATGGATATAATATAAAGTGCATGAATTGGAATGCACGAGAGAGTGACTGCATAACTGCATACCTCGATTATTTTTCTTACATTTTCATTTTTGTTTTAACTTTATCTGTCAACGAATCGTTATTTTTTTATTTTTAAATCGATGGGCCATATCTCAATGCTAAGGATCGTAAATTTATCATGATTAAGAAAACTTTTAAAGTCTTTTAGTTTTTCGAAAATCATTGAATCAGAATAACATTTGAAAGTCTTATAACCCGAAGAAATTGTCTATGATGAGGATTAATGGTCATTGTGCGTGATAATGAAATAACAAATTATTCGAAAACTCGTTTTTAGCAGTAAACGGAGTCCATCTTGCTGTAACCATTTAGTCAATTCGAAAATCCCAATAATATTCACTCGCTGCTTCAAGATAAACAAGTTTAGTGGGTAATTAGGTTTGCTATTATTGCCACACATATTCAATTGTGAAAAATTAACGAATAACTCTGGGTTTATGATTTTATTGTGTTTCTTAACGAATCCCTATTCATTAAGTTTTATTCACTACAAATATATTATATACAAGTAACCTATAGCAGGAGATGTATAATAATGAAATTATAGCATATAACAAACAACACAATTCGCATTTAGCTTCGGTTTGGTTTTTTTCTTATGCGAAGGAAGACTACATATATTATATTGCTTAAGTTATTACGCGCCAAATGCGTATGTAAGACAAAATAAATCATTTTTATCTTCTTAATATAATGTTTAAAAATGTGAATATCATTTTATCAAACCTGTATGACAAAACTATAATGTTACACTTACACACTCACATATATATATATATATATGTATGTATATACATCTCAAGGTTATTAAGTGTAATTAGAACATTGCACAATATGATCAGCCAACGGAACACTCAACTTTCTTATTGTACTCACATATATAGTTTGCTCTGGATATTTTTTTTTTTTTTTTTTTTTTTGTATTGCTGTAGCGTTAAACACTTCATTCTAATCAAGTACAATTATAAAATAATTGTTTTAATTAATATTTTTACTGTCCTTTAAAACGGTTTGTCACTGTACTTCTGTATTATTATACATGTTTATAAAACGTTTAAAATAAGTTTTTATTTAAACTAAATTTTGATATGTTTAAAGCAGTGATTTTAAATTGTGACTCCTTTTTATTATTTTTTATTGTATGGAAACCTCTTTAAAAGTTATTATATAAGTATAAGATTTTACACTAAAATATATTTATGTGTAGACTTGTATTTGTTACATTAAATTTTTGAAGTTGCTGATTTAATGAAATTAGCAATTTTTCGGTCGATTTTACAAAATCGATAACTTCACAAATTAACTGTAACATATATATATATATATATATATATATATATATATGTATTATTTATAAGTATGAATTTTTTAAAAAAAATTACTTTGTTGACTCCTCAATTATCATTGGCGACCTTTTCGTGGATCGATAGAACAACCACTAGGTAGAAAACCTCTGCTCTAGAGTTTAGAATTGCAAACTTGTTTGCACAGATTTTTCAATAGAAGTGATAATTCGACATCGTTGCGTTTATAATAATTATAATAATTTGTTAATTACAAATGTATATCAAATTAAAAATAAAATGAAGCGCTTTGTATACATATACGAATAGATAATTATACTATATTTTATGATATTTTAATTTATACAACACTAAAATTTAATATCTCTTTGAACTAATAAATATAAAATCAAATTTAATGATAAATAGTTACACATATATTCGTTGTATATAAGATGTATGCATGATGTATGATAATTGAGAGAAATGAACGAGCCGTCGACTGTAAAAATTATTTTATACCTAATATAATATGAGAAAATGATTTTTTTTATCTGCAAATCTTGTAAAAAACAATCCATAGGTCACTATTTCCGGGTTAAATGAATATATTTTCTGTTTAAAGATTACAATATATTTTCCAGTTTTCTCTTTTTATGTAATTTGTATGCAGTTGAATATGATTTATGTCAATTGCATTAGGCGCATGGCTTGTGTTGTACAGAGTTGTTTTTTTTTTTTAAGTAGAACAGTATTGTATTTTATTATTTACGTTTGTATTTATAAAAATAATACAGCATACACAAGGGTTTCCCGTATACATTTCTTTTAAATTCGTTATAATAATAAAAAAATACCTATTATTTTAATTTATATTTTATAACTCGATTATTAAAATAAACATATAAAATATATAAAAAGCGTACAAAATAAAGATTTGTAATTATGCAAATATTACTTACCTATATGCCTTATATAACTCGTATACAAATTTAAATATGTATGTATTAAACACATATCAAATGCAAAGCACGTCATCTAAGTGGACTATAAGTTAATAAATTATAATCAATGATAAAATTGAATTATTTACCGAAATGGTAGATTTAAAGGGGGCCAGGCACGGCGCCAAGGGTGCGAGGGTAAGGGGACTATAGCCCCCTCACTGAAAAATGTGTATGTATGATATAATAAAGTCATAAAACATCATTTTTAAAAGAGCTATATCAAAGAATTTATGAAATATACTTATAAAAATTTGTAATTTATGTAAATACTTTCGTATTTTGGAAGATTTGTGTTTTAAGTTCTTAGATAGACCCTAATTGCATATATTTATTTTACTCATTTACTTATGATTTATTTCCAATTTATTCGTTTTCATCTAATTGTGGTTGTGTGTCACGAAAATAATAATAGCTATATAATGTTATATGATACGAAAATATTTATATTTTATTTAAATAACCTCACTATTTGTTGAAAAAAACTTAGTCCATGTAAAAAAAATATTTTCCCTAAATAAGTTTTTAAAAAATAAAAAATGTATAACCTAAGTTTAAATTGCACTAGTATTATTACTGCGAATAAAGGAATAACTCTCAAAAATGTTCACTGCATTTTGGATCATGCCTCCCTCCAATAACATTTTGAATCTTCCACTAATATCACGTATCACGTTCAATTTTATTGGGAATAAGCATGGTCAAAGTATAATATAAAATTATATTTCATTAAATCGTGGGAATAACGCAATAATAATAAATATTTTATCGAACATTTATCGGATATTTGGACAAATAAACGCAAAATCAAACACGTTGGGTACAAACGAATACAATGTTTGAAAACAAAATAAAATGTAGATATATAACTATAATTTTATCTGGAAAATCGGAGAATGTTTGGGTTCGCATATTCGCATATATAGGTATAATTGTACAAATAGTAAATTAACAACATACACATATATTGTATTTTAAACATATCTTTATTCATCTTCAATATGTTTGAATTATAATTATTAATTATTATTAATATTATTATATTAGTATAAATATTAATGAGCTGACTCGTTCGGCGGATCAGTAACGAGAGCGAGCCAAAATCGATCGTGCGATCGCCGTAAGAGTCAGAGTTACATAAATTATAAATAACAAGTAACATATATAAAATGGGAGTAGCAGTTGATAACATGAGTCAGCAGTGCCGTATTCCCACAAATCTATGTTATATAAAAGTTATAAAAAATCATATTAAATTAATAATACAATTACACCCGCATGTGATGTCTTCGTCTGACATACGTACAACATTGCAAATTTGCGTTCAGTGATTCGAATGTAGTGAAGTTAGCTTTAATATTAGAGTAAATTGATTTTTAATCAAACTTTAAGAGAATAAAATTATCTATGTTTTGTTGGTCGGTATTTTTCCGATGTTTTAATTTTTAAGTGTGTTATGAATATGTAAATTATAACAATTAAAAAAATTTATTTTTGTTCGATATTTTTTTCCGATTGGTATTTACAATTATTAATAATGCCTTTACTGTTCTCAGTCAGTACAGTTCCAATTTTATTCGTATGTGGCGTGCACTCGTTTTGTGATTTTTTATTTGACTTTTATTTTGTGCGTGTGAATTTTTATGTGAATTTTTCTAATTAAACATGACATCTACTATTGGTCACCTATATAGGCAAATTATTAGAGATGAAGTGGTATGTGTTCAATATTTAAAAGACTGAGGGTTATTACTGGCCGATAATCCGATGACATGTATAATGGTGAAATATGGTGTTGTATAGTGGTCAACTTATAGAATATTTAAGAAGTAGTAAAAAACGAAATTCTGATGGAACTATGAAAAAAGTAGTAACATTTTGATGTGCAAAACGGGGTTGCCAGATTTACCAATCGATTCGTAAAGATAGTGACTTTTTTTATCTACACGGCCGTTGTAATAGTCAGCTATCATTATGCGAAATAATGGAAATAGTTAATTCTGGTTCTGGGTTGATTCAGTTCCAATAAATCAAGCTGTAAATTGGACTGGAAGAAGCAAAAACACCATCATTGATTGGTATAATTTATGTAGAGATATACCAGTATATTGTTTTTCAAAAAGAAAGAAAATGAATGGTCCTGGTTGTACTATCCAAATTGACAAATCCCTTTTTCAAGGTAAAAGGAAGTATAACCGTGGTCGATTACAGTGTGGAGACCATCAGCTATTAAGAGAAATAAATAATTCCAACAACGAAGACTAAAATAGTACGTACAAATTAACGGGAATCGTATAGTAGGCCCATGAGTATTTGGAATTTGTTGGAAATGGCCAGACTTATTATTAGAACGGCGATTTTTTATAGTAGAAAAACGGAACCGAGAACTCTTTAACAAATTATTAAAAATGAAATAAAAACTGAAACGACAATTCATAGTGACCAATGGAGAGCGTACTCAACATTATATCATCATGGATATATTCATGAAACAGTTAACCATTCAGAATTTTTTATTGACCCGGAAACAGGAGTACACACTCAAGAAATTTAAGGCTTATGGAGAATTGTGAAATCCAAATATAATATTAAAAAAAATGGAGCGTCTCCTTTAATATCTAGACAACTCCAAGAAGAGTGGTGGAGATCATGTCAAAATCCAAAACCTATTTTTGATGAATATTTGATCAATATGAAAAATACGTTTCATAACATTACGGACTGAAACAATACATAGTTATTGACTATACTGAGAAGTGGAATGAAAAAAAGGTTAGATAAAATTATTTACATTTAATTACATTTATAACGTAGGTCGCATATTGGACCGTTACCAAAACATAACTTGCTAAAAAATTAAAATATTGGAAAAAATTGACCAAAACACCGATAAAATTCTTACCTTAAAATTTGATTATAGGTCAGTTTACTCTAATATTAAAGTTAACTTCATTACATTTGAATCACTGAACGCAAATTTGCTATGTTGTACGTATGTCAAACGGAGACAACACTTGCGGGTGTGACGGCCTCTTAATATCCAGTAAATAATAAAAATATGCGTTACAATAGTTCATGACAAAGAGGAAGCGAGGAGTTCCTAGGGATGTCCCTAAAATGACATAAAAAGTTATCAAAATTTACCAAATTTACAGAATTTTCGGTATATATAAACATATTTTTTTCTTAAATTGCAAAAAAAAAAAAAATTACGTAAAATTACTTACATTTCTGTTTCTTAGTTAATGTGTGATCCGCAATAATTTATTGTGAAAAATTGTACTACTCTTCGTATTCATTGCCTTTGTCGTCCGGTACTCCCATGGCCTTAGCCTCGGACTCTGTCATGTGTTCACCCTTTGCCACCTCAACCTTCCACATCTGGGCCGGCTTTTCATTGTCGTCGTAGTACTTGTATTCGTCGGACGTGGCTGTTGCGTCATGGGCGCCGCGTGCCAACGAATAGCCGTTCGGATAGTCCACCTTGTTGGTCTCCTGCACCATTATCGGATCCTGGTAACTGTTTTTCGGTTTCGGGACGGGCAAGCACTTGATGTATTCCGCGACTACACAATTATTTGCACGCGGCTTCAACTCGGCCACGATCGCGGCATTTGACCTAGTTTGCTGTGGTTGCGACATCGCGATCACGGACACCATAGCCGAGTACAGCTGATGTGAGGTTACGGTGTTTTCGCCGTTTTTCACGGCTCCGGACAACGGACGCACCGTGTTCCTGAAATACGGAAATTTCTTCGGCTTCATTGACGCCGGACGTGCCGTGCTCCTGGACGCTGAAGACGCTGTTATCCTGGACGCCGAAAACATCGTTTTCCTGAACGCCGGATGTGCCACGCTCTTCTTGGACGTCGGACGCCTTGTATTCTTAACCAACAGGCGCACCGTGTTCTTGTGTGCAAGACTCGTCATTATCGTTGCGGGTGTCTCGGCGCAAGCGGTTGACCGCGAACAGCCGCTCGGCGAAGTTGGCGGCACCCGCGTCCAGCTATTGTAGACGTTTCCCAAATAGTGACAAGACCTTCTTGATCGCTGGTTACCAGTAACCTTGAGGTTCCTGATACCACCAACCGCTTTACCAAGCGACATCTTCTTGTAGTCCGACGGCAGACATGGTGTCAGATTCACAATGCCGGCACTCGCCAAAGACCACCAGGTGCTCGTGATCAAAACCACTTGTACGGATACGATCATTTTGTCGCGAGAACTTCTATCGTAACAAGGAATCGCAGACAAAAAATCAGTATTGATTCGTCGTCGTAAGTAAATCGCTCGTTCGAAAGAAAAATACCGTTCGTGTTCGTCGTATGATATTAGAAAATAATACGTATTTATTACTGACGAAACATATACAGTGACTAGTTTATGTATACGTAGTCATAGAATCGAGTTTTTTTTTTTTTTTTTTTGATACGAACAAACGTATTATTATACAATTACGGAGTTTTATAGCCAGATAACAAAAAATCACTTATAAGGAATAGGTCGCGGTGTTCTGTTATGAACGAATGCGGCCGAATGCAATAACCGCGACGGTTTGTATTTTAACATACAAAGTACGTGACACTAGTGCCTCCCAATGATAATTGAATGCTACCCAGTGGTGGATGATCGTACCACCAACCAACATATTCTCATAACGACCGCAGTGAATTGATTTTCCCAGTAGGTTCCTATGCAGAAGAATACGTCTATGAACTACGATGGTAGAAAATTTTATTGAAGTGCCGCCTAGTGAAAATTACTTAAAATATGTTCTGCATACCGGTCATCATAACTTAAAGCACTGGTTCTCGAACC
Source organism: Sipha flava (assembly GCF_003268045.1). Taxonomy (NCBI): domain Eukaryota; kingdom Metazoa; phylum Arthropoda; class Insecta; order Hemiptera; family Aphididae; genus Sipha; species Sipha flava. The sequence continues at coordinate 2,522,244 of NW_020272917.1, forward strand.
GGGGGGGGGGGCGTGTACACATTGCCTGGGTTAGACGGGCAATCGTTTAGACGGACAATAATAATAAATAACACATCATCCAATGCAACTATAATGTTCGCTTCGCTCACATACTCTAAAATCGTTTGCCGTCCACCGAACGTTCTCGCCCATTTTCATAAAATTATACGATACACTTTGTGCGGGTACCTATAACCGAACAAACACAGCTATAGCCCTACATAATATGCAGTGTTCCTTATTGTGATTCTCCCAACGCGCGAGCGGCTCGTTGAGAATATCGTATTGTTAAACGTAACTTAAACATTATATTATACCAGTACGATGCGACGAGCGATTTCATTAGACGTCGCCGTTCATTGAGTTCATCGGACACTGACGGCTGTACGTGAATTTCATTTCAAATAACGTTCTGTACGCATACGATACGATTATAGTGTATGTGAGTGAACTCATCATTATCTGCTATCGTAACTGTGCACAATATTGGGTTACGATGTATGCGTATCTATTACCGCAACGGTAACTGTGAATGAACGCGTGATCGAGTATGCGCGAAAACCTCTAAATAACGAAATCGATGGTTTATAGAAAGAAATTTGTTGAAGAGAAATACCATTTTTTATTTTTCACTTACAAACACGTTTTCTACCGTACGAAATGTATGCGAGTAATAATGTATTGATAGTATTTTACATCAATAATTAATATTATTAATACTACGAGTATGTGAGTATAGGTAAATTATATGTTAACGAACCCTCGACGGTTCTAGGCTAAAAAAGCGGAATAATTAACCGCTAATAAAAAAATAGCAAATTTTAAATACAAAAGTACAAATATTATATTATAAAACGCAATGCTAAAATTCTCCAAATAATATGTAGCAGGAAAAAAAGAATACTGATATCTATTCTTAGAACAAAAAGTGAAAAACTTATGGGACACTTAATAAAATAATATAATCCTTTAATAACTAACATAATGGAAGAAAGAGCCAGTGGACGAATGGAAGAGGAAGACATTTGTAAGAAATATTATTAAAACGGTTGGATATATAATATATATCTTGTGGTTTGAATCTAACACTATCACATAAAAATATTAGCAGACACTAAAAACACCAACAAAATACTATAATAAAACATTTAGATGATATAAATATAAATTATATAAATTGATAAAATGTAGAAACATAAATAGTAAAAATTAATTAAGTAGGTTCAATATAATTTGTATATAATGATTGATTGAATAAGTCGACATAGTATTTGCGTTGTCTTAAATTCTAATGTCCAGGTTTGTCAACCAGTTTGTTGCCACTTGCAACGGTTGGATTCCCATGTTAAGACTCCGACATTAAACAAAAAGAATGAAAGTCGATTTTTGCTGCGATAAGGCGTAGTCATTAGAAAAAAAAAAAATAAAAATGAATTCGAGATAGAGAAATAGAGAATTTCGTTAAATATAAGATCGTGTATAAAATATTCTTCTCGGCCGATGTTCCATATTAGTGTCTGTATTACAATGTATATAAAGTATAATATTATTATATTTCGTTGTGAATCCAATATTTTTGTGAGGTCGACCGCGGACGTATCAAATACAAAGAATAGCTCGTAAATAATAACAATAATTTCGTATATGCGATAATACATACATAGATGTCCAATATAATATATTATTGTCGCGTGACCGGGTTCCGGTACAGTTATATTATTATTTATGCTTGCCACTGGCATGGCGGTGGCGGTGACCTTGTTGCGTATATATGTGTACAAATTGTGTGTGCGTACACGTCTATTCCGTTCTGTGTGACAATTTTTTTTTCCATTTTCATTACGTACACTCGATAATAAGACGGAACAATAAAATATGTTTAAAATCACGCAGGAAATGTGCACGGGGTGTCCAGAATAATTATTTTGGTTGGGAGATCCTCGTCATCCCAGTAAGGTAAATGTTATTCTCTCTGTAACAATTATCATTTGGCTTGTGATCGTTACTTCATAGACATTGATACGTCGATGACGAATAGAATTTAGTACTAGATGTAAATTTATTATAATTACTGTTTAAAATTATTTCATTTGTTACCCGCATACTTGTTTATAGCTTTCGAAAAATATCACTGTTTCGCATGCAACACAAATCGAGTTCACATAGTTTATTCGTATTCCGTATATTAAACAATTACAGTGTGATGGGTTTCAACTTCAACCAATAATATCATCAAAATATTTGTAAATACTGTAAAATTCCCACTATCCGGACTTATTATTGTCAAGGGTAGTCCGGATAAACAAATATCCTGATAATAAGCTTCAGCATGGCACAGCCCATATTACCTTCAAACCATCGTAAATTTATTCTCCTCTCCTTCATTATCACCTTTTTCGATTAAGCTATGAACTGTTTTATCATCTGAAAGTATGTAGTATCTTAGATAAACTGTGTCCATACGTGACCTCTCATTTGTATTATCTTCATAGCAATTCCCTAATACGTGGACTTGTGTTACACATTAAAGAAATACGATTACCATTAACAAGTTATTAAAAGAAATAGACATTTTTTTCTTCTTCATCGGATAATCGGACGATCGGTAGATCGGTATTTAGATAGTTGGAGTTCTAATGGAAATCGAAAATTATAAAATTCCTAGGAGGCGCATAACTTTTCGCATATGCACACGCGTTTATGCGTGGGAGATAACAAACGGGATATTACTATAAAATGTCCTCGAACACGATTGTGCTGTGTTATGTTAAGGAAAGCAATTATAGCGACATGCCGGTGGTATCATAGGTTCCTTGGTGGCAATGTATTGCAATACAATTGTTATGGCAATACATTGCTACTCCAGCGACGAAACGTATGTATATTGTACCATGGCGGCGATTTAGAGGTGGACGAAGGGGCGATCGACTCTCCCCCTGAATCCGTATTTAAAGAATTTATTATATGTGAGATACACATTTAAAATTTTTTTTATGTGAATAATTTTATAACGAAATCAAATGTACGTGTGGCTGTGAATACTGAATTGGTATTTTTGTCGGGTTCATACTTAGTAAAAAATCAAATAAAACACAAGCGTAACTTTCAAAACACAGTCAGGTGTTTAAAAATAACTACACAAAAGTCGATTCTAAGTGGATCCGGCATTAGATTAAAAAAAAAAAACCACATATATTAAGGATTTATCCGATTTAAATATTACCAAAAATTTTACTTGTAAATGTTGAGCCTGAATTTGAGTTGCCATCCCCCCCTAGAAGTAAGTCTAAATACGCCCCTACATGGCAGGTTCACACACGCGCGCGCTCGCGCTCCAGGCACGTAAACAGGTGCTTTAAACAATGTGCAATAAAGTGCTATTTAACGAATATATTAATCCATAGTTACAACAATATGGTGTTCGGGTGGGGCGGAGATCGCTGTTGCCACCCTGAATTACGTGTCTGACACACACCGCAACATCACGACAATAATTATGATAATAAAGAAAATAACAATATTATTACGCGCATACGAGTTACGTGTGTCTTCTGTGTCGCGCGCCATATTCTCCACCGCTGGCAGTCGCTACTAGAACAACGGCGCGACCGTGCAACGGCGATGTGGCCCTGTGACATAGTATCAGGTGGATTCGCGTGCATTATGGACCGGACGATATAATTGTTGGTCCGTTAATTATTATTAGTCGTAATCCATTGTCCGGACGTTGGTCACCGCTGCTGTTCGGCGTGCGTGCCCGCGGTTGTGTCTTCCGCTCAACGGCCAACCGGAATCGGGACCACCGGACACGTAAATTTCCCGTGCGTTATTATATAAAAAAAAAAAAAGAACAAAGAAAAAGCTATGATGTACACTTATGTACTTATGTAACCTCACGAAGTATCGCGTCGTCACGAGTGTAACATATTGTAGATTGATTTCGGTTTGAAAATCAAAAAATCCAAACCCACGCACACGGTTTCATGTTAAAGGATGAAAAATCTGTGCACATTATTTTATAATTTAAACCTGTAGGAAAACGCACCTGTACGATATGCATTTCTCGGTGGTATCTATTGCGACCACATTCCTTTTGAAAATTGTAAATGCTTGTTGACCTACCGATTTTATGTTGATGATGATGATACCAGTCATTTTAGTTGTTTACTCATTATATATTGAAATGTTTTGTAGTGTAAAAAAAAATATTAACAATAAAAAAAATCATAAATACTTTACAGTTGGTGTGTGCGTATATTTGTTTTTTAAATTTTAATCATTATTCGCATTCAACTACGAGTATATTGTATATAAGGACATTTTCATTCGTATACATTTTTTAAATTAATAATTTTTACTAAAAATTCCGAACTTATTGAGAATATACAATAAAAAAAATATTTTTGGAAACTTCATATTTATATTGATTAAGGGTCTATTTTGGTCTACTGTAGTATGTATTGTAAATTTTTTGTTCGATGTCGAACAATGTAAACTTTTTAATTCTATATAATATTAATTCATATATATTAAGCATGGTCAAAATTTCTTGTTTATGAAATTCCAATGGATCTTTTCCTTTTATTTATTTGACAGAAGATTAAACGTTTTGGAAGAATTTCAGTCAATACTCCGAGATCCATAAGACAGAATATACATAGAATGTTAATATTAATAATTTATGCTTTGTTTACAAATACTTATCATTAGCTTTGTATAGTATAGACGTGTAATTGGTCTGGTGATATGCTTGTGATTTTGAGAAAATGCATTAACTCATATTTATATATTCTTGTATGATAATAAGTATAATAATCAATATAATGTAGCACGCAAATTACTTAAGATTAGGGTACACGACTCTTGGATTAGTTAGATGTTTAGTTTCCTTCTCGTTAACACTTGGGTATCGATTGCAGAAATCTATAAAAAAAAAAAAAAAATCACAACCGTTACATAGCCCTATAATAATTATTATACGGTGTATGTAATATAAGTGGCATATTTGTATTCATATTTCTACGTCAGTTAGGTTTGCGCGTCATCGATGCGTCCGAATGTATGTCCCCAATCGCGGAATCTTTAATGACTCCGATCACCAAGCTGATGCACAGTTTCCACGACTCTGTCAACGTTCGTTCTGTGTTGTTCGATTCGTTCTTCAAACGGTTCTCGATGCAATCCATTAGTACGTCTTTGACGATCTGTAAACATTTTAACGTATTCATCAAACGATAACAATAAACTGTAACTGGTAAAAGCCAAAAGGAGTTAAACGCAGCATTTACGGCTTAAGCGACATTGTGTACACTACAGGACGACCGACTGTTAAGGCATTAATATCGCACAAGTGCTAGTGTTCCTCTGATCGTTTATTAGTCGGATACCTATTTGGCTTATACATTTCGGTGCAAATGAAATTTACGAACACAAACACTACAAAAGTAGAGGCTGAGCGCCTATTTTAGGATATAATCAAGTAACTTTGATGAGAATTGTGTTCGCCAAGTAACAAAAATATGTGACGCTTGGTCCCTACTTTATCGTTTGTCATATTTTTTAATGTTTATAACACGTTCATTTTTAATCAATGATTATAAATAAAACTCACCACTTTTGGCGATTGGTTTCAATTTTATTTTTGGTTCGGTAAAATTATATGCAACAAATAACAATTTGAAATGTATGTGATTTGTACGAAATTAGTGAAAAATAAAATGTCTACTTCCTTCGCTGTGATAAATTATTATTTTTAAAAACATTCTTAATATATTAAAGACAATCCTTCAGTTGTATTAATGACAGTCTGAATTTAAATTTAATTAATTTAAAATCTTTGCTTGTAAAATTAATTATAATCAGTATTTAAGTAACTTACAAAAACAATATTTTATAATAAATCAAAACTTCATTTAATATTATCATGAGTAATACTAATAATAATTATTTCAAATTTAATAATAATATATCAAGTTAATATGAATAATAACTATAATTATATTGTAATAATAAGCTTATCAAATAAACAAAATCATATACTAATAATTGTCATTATAAATTATTGATTTCAATGGTCCAAGTGTCATAGTGCATAAATTAATAAATCTGTAATAACCTACTGATTAATTATAACCATATCAAATGGTTAATATATTTTAGTGAGATTTTTTAGTTACCACGTAAAACGAATAAAAGAAATAAAACAGATTTTTATTACAATAAATTTATATCATATTACCAACATAATAAAAAGTGATCACTGATCAGCAATAAAAGTAGATACCAAGAGACATGTGTTTATTTCTTGATGAACACAATTGTCATTAGTATCGCCTATTTCCATTAAAACAAAAGCCATTATTCCCTATTTTAATAAAATTGTTCATCCTAAATGTCACTTGTGCCAAGAAGTTAAAAAAATTAAATATATCATTGCTAAATTGTTAGAAGAACACTAGCGCTTGTGCGATCGAATGTTTATGGCACAACGGTCGGCTGTCCCATAATGTATACCATTTCTCTTAAACTCAAAATGTCGCATACTCCTTTTGTTTTTTATCAGTCGACAAAATGTTACACCATGATCGTATTGAGCCGAATGAAGTTTATTTTGAATGTATAATATTTATCGATATTCGTCTCGTGAGCCTTAAAGGGTATTACGAAATATACGAAAATTCAATAATATTCAATATTTAATCGCAGTGTTGAGCAACGTCGAGCGTGTATATTACCGAGGTCTGTCGACTATGAAACTCAGTTTGATTTACTTAGCGATGAGTATATATTATATTGTTCGATTGGATTTCCGTTGGACGGTTTGACACCTGACTGTTAAACATTGCATTTTAATACGCTATACTTATAATATATTTATGTATAAAGTTTTATATAGTAATAGTATCATTTACGACTTAACACATGTTTCTTTTATACACCATGTACTTGTCGAGATATTCGACGTTTATAACGCTTGTAATAGTAGTTTACAACAGTTTTTATTGTTATTTGAACCAATCTTCATGTGTATAAGGTATATCTGTCGCGTTTAACGCATTATTAGGTAAGCTCTATCTGTGGTATTATAGTGCGATAACACCTGTGTCTAATGAAATAACTATTCATCATATGATTACAGAATTATTAAACGGTATAAATTATCATTTTAATCGCCAAACCAATGAAACATCAAATTATGCTAATTATTTCAGCGTTAACACGTTTCCCGCATTTTTATAATTCATATTTGGATTATTTTTTAGGAATTGAATTCCTCATATACCATAATCGTTTGTTCCTTTGTTATCAACTACTATTATAACGATTTACATAAACTATCCCGTTTGAGTCAATATCGTGTTACTTTGATTTTCAAACGGCCATCTAGGTAATGACATTTTTTGAATTTTCTTAAATATTTTTGTATTATTATTATTGTATACTACCTACTTCTATTACGTATAAATTAATATAATCGAAATTAATCGATTGATTTATAACAAATCGTTTACACGGGTGTAATGCTATTCTTACGGGTAAAATTTCATATGTCACGGATTAAAAATATACTACTTACAACGTACGTGAAGTTAGCCTTCCCTCCATCTTGTCCTATCAGTTTCAAACAAAAAACAAATAATTTTAAAGAATTGTAAATGCAATTTTGGAATTTTTAAATCCCCTTGAAACTCAGAAAATCAAAATCAAAACGGGGGGGGGGGGCAAATTCACGCAGCGCCCTTCTCATTTCGTCCTATCGGTTTCAACTTAGTCAACTTAGTCTACTTATAATGTCAAAAATTTAGATTTAAATACTTGAAAATGTTCGGCTGTGAGGTGAAATTGTCGATGTTTTGCTCCTAGGTCTTCAAGGATTCGACGAAATTCTAGTGAGTTACCCAAAAGATCAATAGCAGCATTAAATGCGAATCCGGTCCTAGACGCGTGTGCCAAGAAGTGAACGTTGAATTGGAGCTCTTCGCGTGGGACACGAGCGAAACGATTGAAGAACAATTGGTACGACGGACTCCTCTCAAACAGACTAGAAAAAAAAAGTAACGCTTATAGTATACACACGTGTATTAAATATATATATGAAGAAAATATACCGTAACCATTTAAATATATTACTTTAGATAAAACGAACTCCAAAAACTCTTTGAGACTAGTTTCGGCCATGATTGTTGTACAAGAACCGTTTGCGACTCGTTCATAAATGATGAGAACTCCATGGTGATTCGGAAACAAGTACAATGACTAATTTAGCAAGTGTATCTTTCTTATGTCGCCGGATGATGTGTATTATAATGTCTCGAGGTTTAGATAAAGCACGTAGTAAAAGTTCGAAGAAGTGCAAAATATATTTTTTCACTTAAATATATCTAAATATTGAAATTAATATTTCCAAGAAACACATTAAAAAACAAAGAGACAAACTAATTACTAGAACGTTTTTGATGTTAAGACGTTAAACATTGACATAATATTTATGATTAAATAAAAATAAGAAACGAAATAACGCAAGTATACGCGTTTTTATTACCTTAAACAGTTAAAAGTGGCGCAATTTAGGTGATGGTGACAATAGTGCGTCTTTTTGTAATTTAGATTTTTTTTATTTAATCCAATTAAAGAAAAAAATATTTTAATGGCTTAATAACTCAGTGTAGTTACATAATTTCTTTTTGATTTCGTCCATCAATTCGATTATCCATGATTATTTTGTCTACCGAAATCTATTTAAACATATATTTATAATTTTTTTCTACAATTTCAGGATGAACACTCATTAAGTTACGTAATTTTTTATATACGAGTATATAATTGGATAAGATGAAAAAATTAATTTCAATATTTAATTAATTTTTTTTTAATAAAAGTGAAACATTAATGATTAATGACCCGGAATTTCGTAACAAAGTAGCATGAATAGTTTTAACCTTTGATATTTTAGCTCAATGGTGATAACACATGAACATATTTTCTAAAACATCAAACACGCATGTTATAATACTATAATTTATAAGTTTTGTTATATTGTCCAATAGGTCTACTAACAAATGCACGATGATAGTTTAAAAAAATATTTAAAAAAGTATACTTGGTTTTTAATTTAATAGAAAAAAAATGAGAGTTTTGAACACTCATTATTTTAAACACATACTTATGTACTTAAATTATTTTCTAACCATTTACAACTCATTTTTAATTTATTTTTTATTGTAGCCATAACGGTTATTGGTTTGTTATTTTCATTTTCATAATAATTCGAAACTAAAGGAAGCGTGGGAATTAAAGAAATTCTACGGGAATAATGAAATATGGATGTAGAATACAGTACCGTTTTAGAAGATAAAAATGTTAATAGAATTATAATATATTACTGATTATGAAGTTGAATCAGTGGTTTTATTTTGTTTTAAAATGCTTCATAGTTTCGATTATTTCGTGTGCTGTGTTTTTCTTTGTAGTCATACCCACCCTCAGCATAATTTATCGTGGTAGAATCGAGACTGTATAATATTATAGCAGTTCATTGTTTATCGATCCAATCCAGTTATTATAATACTTCGATGAAATCTAAATAGGTAAAACAAATCAATTGTAACGTTAGCATACTGAGGGTTTTAAGATTTCGAGAGGAACGTCGATTGTGCTGATTATACAATTTATTTAATTTTTTTTTACACTTTTTCGGGTAGTTTGAATCAAAAATGCAATACAGTATTTTTTTTAGATTAAGAATTAGACACAGGCGATACACTTAAGGGTGGTCATTATTTAATTTGTCAGTAACTTTTTTCGAAGGGAAAGCTGAAAACATTTGGAAGTGATATAAGATTTAGTTTAACAGCCGTTTATATTTATTTGTTGATAAAATTAGTGATTTTGTGTTTTCACTTTGATTCTAATTTCGGTTTTAAATTTATCATATAAATAATCTTAAAAAAATAATTTAAAACTTAAATCACCAAGCATATATGATTTTTTTTAAACATCAAGTAATTGTATATTTTTTGAGAATATGGTCAAATTCTACATTTATACGAACTATTGAGTTTTTATTTAGATAATCAACAATAAGTCTTGACTTATAAGTAAATATTATTTAATTTCACTGACTTGATTAGTTTTGTGGAAAAATTTTTTATTTTAATGGCAAAAGAAGGAGATTAATTTTTATTAGTTTTTTTTTTATTACTTTTATTCAAAAAATATTATAGCTTGATAATTTGATTTTTGTGAAAATACAGCGATTAAAAATTAATTTTATTGCATGAGAATCGGTGTGATATTTTATAATAAATTTAAATAAATTTAAATAAATGAAATGTGGAAATATACCGTTGTGGATGAATTTAAATGATGAGTGAGATTACAGAAGAAGAACGAGAATTGAGAAAAAAGATTACATCAGGTGAAGAGTAGCCAAAAGTGGAAAGAGTCATGAATTGTGAAGAGGAGAAAATAATGTGATTTAAGTTGAATATGGCTTCAAGCATGTGGAAAGTGCAAAGGGTAGAAGAATTAAGTGAAAGGAGAGAGAAAGAGGTCAATATTTTTGTATTGAACAAAGTTTTGAATTAATTAAAATGCGATAAATTAATGGTCCAAAGCGGATAGTATCAATACTTATTTCGATGGTGGAATTCGTTATCGTATTAATAAATTAAACGAAAGATTATTTGTGGTTATATAGTAATCAGATTCTGATGAAAATATATTATATGACATATTATATTTTTCTGTCACAAATTATATTAAAATTATCTACTTAGATAAACTAGACATTTATTTTCAACTGTTTTTGTATTATTTCTTCGGTTTCATGCGATTCCGCTTCCAGACATCTTTTCACAGAATAATAGCGTGGTTAATTATTTCGAAAACATTTGGACAATTACATTATGATATAAATTTGATATCATTTTTTTTTTTTTTTTTTTTGTAAACATTTGAGACGATAATATCGTTGGAAAATTACCACTTTGAACTGATACATCTCCTAAATGATAGTGTGATAGTGTGATAGTGTATACCTATGTAGATAAGAAAAAATAGAAACAATAATAATATACTTAAAACACATTTTTCTAAGCAGTATGTGGTCACGTTGGTGTGTAAACATATATCCGACTAGGTCGAAACGAATATAAAATACGTAATGATTGTATACATGCTGTATAACATAAATAAACTTGTGGTTTTTACTTTAATGATTCCGTTCTATTGGCTGAGACGAAGACGTGTCAGTTTGTTGATTTTATCGTAACCACTTAAGTATAATACGAGGTCTGTTCAAAAAGTACCAGGATTTTATTTTTAATAATTACAAAAATGAAGTTACATATTATTTAAAGACATCGCCTTCAAAATACTCTCCTCCAGACGATATGCAGTGGTTCCAGCGATCTTGCCATTTTTCGAAAGTCCTTTGGAACTGTTCTAAAGTTATAGCTTTGAGTTCTGTTGCCGTATTCGCTTTAATTTCCTCTACATCTTGAAATCGTTGTCCTTTAAGCGCAGATTTTAATCTCGGGAAAAGAAAAAAATCGCATGGGGCTAGATCAGGAGAATAGGGAGGGTGGGGGACCACAGGTATTTTTTTTTCAGCCAAAAATTCACGAATTGACAACGCTGAATGTGCTGGCGCATTGTCGTGATGAAGAAACCAGGTTCCACTTCGCCATTTTTCTGGGCGCTTTTTGCGAATTTTCTCTCGCAAACGTATTAATACATCTTTATAGAATACCTGATTGACTGTTTGTCCATGGGGCACAAATTCATAATAAACAATACCTTCAATATCAAAAAAAAACAATCAGCATTGTCTTGATATCAGCTTTTTTTGGTCGAGGGGAAAATTTTGTTTTCCACTGAGATGACTGTAACTTTGTTTCTGGATCGTACCCATAAACCCATGTCTCATCCCCTGTGATGATGTTTTTAATGAAATTAATATCAGCAGATCGATTTTTAAGGTCTTTACAAATCGTTAAATGATTTTCCTTTTGTTCCGATGTCAACAACCGCTGAACGAATTTAGCAGCTACCCTTCTCATTTGTAAATTTTCTGTTAAAATTTCATGACAAGATCCAATTGAGATTCCTGCCTCATTTGCTAACTCACGAACAGTTAATCTGCGGTCATTTCGCACTTTTTCGTAAATGTTCACCACAACATCATCGTTTCTGGATATCGACGGTCTTCCAGAACGTGGATCATCTTCAGTTGACTGTCGACCATCCTTGAAACGTTTAAACCACTCGAAAATAACGGAGCGACTTAAAGAATCGTCCCCAAAAGCAGTTTTAATCAATGTGTACGTTTCAGTTGCATTTTTACCAAGTTTCAAGCAAAACTTGATGCACACACGTTGTTCGTTAATTTCGGACATGACGAAAACGGAGATTGAAACAAACTGACTAGATTTAACCACGTATAATATTAAACTGAGATAAGATAGCGACTTCGGGTTTTGTTCAAAATATTATCTAATACGTTGGGAATATATCTATTTATAATTTAAAACATTATCATGTATAGATTAGCCGCAATAACATTTGTCCTGGTACTTTTTGAACAGACCTCGTAGTACGCGTTTCGTGCAATAGTGTAGACTATATTATTATTAGTCAAAACTATTGCTTCTAGGTCACAATTAGGTTGTTATTCGTCAAAAATGTTATAAGAGGAGACAGTTTTCGATCACGTCCTACATTATTGCTGGATTTTTTGCGAGACTTTTTTCTCTCGTCCACCCATATAATTTCCAACTCTGCATTGATTTCTATTTAAATAATCTTATTTCGTTTTAAAGTTATTATATTATAGTGTTGAAAACATCAACTCTAACACAGTGTTTCGTTTCTTAAACGAGACATTCTTGTGAAACGTGTGTGATAATAATAAAACTAATAATAACAGAGACGTACCTATTATGTATAACAACGATGAGGCATAAACGGCTTCGCGTATCTATAATAATAATAATAATAATAATAATAGAAAGATGATGGGCAATGGGAGTCGAGATGAATATTTTCGAAGGATCTGATAATTTAAATAATATTTAAATAAATGTTATGTATTTGTTACAATGAATGTGCCTTCCCCTCCATATGGAGTTTGAATGTTAAAATATGATTTGATATTTTTTTTCTTAATCCCTCGTGTTTATTTTATAGCTTAAATGTACAGTAAGCGTAATAGTCCTAATAACCATTAGTAATAAATTTCATTATGAATACGATTGTAAAATCATTATTTTCAGGAATTATTTTTTGGTCAACAAAAATAAAAAATACAAAACTACAACTCAATGGACCCACATCTTATTCTACAAGGTTACTCGATGAGGGAATAAACCCATCGATTGCTATCGATCCCTTTCCTCGAAGAAATCGTGGTGTACCCGTAACTGGGCCCCAAATGTCCGACTGAACACGACAAACAACTGTCTACGGTGTACTCGTATAGATATGCAAATGTACAGCTGTGTATAATTTAGTCAGTACTAGTTCTAAGAGAGAGAATAATGTCTTCGATTTATTATTTACCGTGGTAATCATGCACTGTTATCATATAATTATACAGTAAGGAGTAGCATCGTGTTTACAAATTAAAAATAAATGCGTTGTGCAAAACATATATACCCTGCTTGGTGACCTCAGAAATCGCGTGATCGTTATAACTAGTCCGACTAATCGTGTAAAATACAACATATTATGTGATAGGTAGGTTTTATATTCAATTCGATACACAACACTACCGCTCGTCCATAGTATCGACAACAGAATTCGTTGTGAAATAGTTGTGTTAAACATTAGACGATGACTACAGTGGCAACGGTACTTTAAAATAATTCTAACGATGATTCGGTTTCAATTTTACACGTTTTAAATCGCGGATCATATTTAGCAACTGCAGGACGAAATTTGCGAACAATAAAAATGTGTGTCCGAAAAGAAAAACCAAATAAAATGCTGGATCCGAGACGAAACACCGCATAGGCCTAGTTTTTTAAAGTCAGTCCAGATCAAACGAATACGATCAGGAGTCCTGCGATTATATGGGCGTATTTCGCTGCATATTCACATTGTCAGTAAAAAAAAAAAAAAAACAACAACATCAAATTACAATTATTAGTTAAAAAAAAAAAACAATGACGTTCAGTACAATAGACAATTACCGCATAACGCTGCATACAATACTATACGTTACCGTGTTGTAAATGCTTGTATACCATATTTTATTTCGACGCGATTTCCCTCGCTATTCGCAGCGAATGAATGTACTTATATGACATGGAAAGTTTATTTTAACAAACCATTTTTTTTTTCAAATCCAGTGACGATCCTCCAAATCACTGACCATTTTGAAACGATTTATAAATTTTTTAACAAAGGTGTTATCCAATAGCATAAGATTATGCACGTAGACAAGTTTATTTTATTTCCATTATTATTATTATGTTATTTAAACTAATATTGGGTTTCAACATCACGTGTGCGCGTGCCTAAGACTCCTTATGTTTTGTAAACTCAACAAGTCCACTCGTTGCCATCGTGATTTTCATTGCCAAGTTCATTACTGCAACAGCGCTACGATTCCATTATGTTTGTAAGACAATAATCCTACCACCCATCCTCGACTATCAGTGATCGACTGCAATTATATCACTGTCTTCAAGATTTTCGATCGGAAGGGTTTAGGGGATCTGAAATCCCTAAGCTAGTGGTTCTCAAACTGTGCTCCGTGGATTCCTAGGGCTCCACGTAAGAAGTCTAGTGGTTCAGGGGCTCTGTGGGCATATCTGAATTAATTAAATGCAAACATTATTATGTTTTTTAGTTATTGAGGAAAAACACTGATCCGATTGCTTTAATTGTACGTTTTCTTCGCCGAACACATATTTAGTTTAAAATCAGAATTACTGATAAAATTTGGTTATTTTGACTTCATTACTCAATTGATATTTTCATAGTATTAAATTAAATACATTTATCAATACAAGGTAAAAATACCACCGTTTTCACAGCAAATGACAAAATCCGAGCTTTTTTTAAAACAATTTAATTTTGAGCTGATTATTTTTTTGACATCAAATTTATAGTTTCGCCCTGTTAAAGGAATATTTAGGAATATTCCTATAATTAATAATATTATACTAATATTAATATATTTAGGAATCAATCAATAATACTATTAATGAATTTGATGAAATATTATTACATCTTTGTTTATGTACTTATTATTGTTATCTCAAATAGATATTTCTATTTTTGGGGCTCCGAATTTTTTTTTAGAAATAAAAGGTCACCGCGAACAATAAATTTGACAATCACTACTTTAAACCATTTGGGAGTTTTTTTAGTTGCCTAGCATAGAAAAATGTTTATAAATAGTATCATATTTTATTGATTTCGTAAAAAATTTTAATTAATTAATGGTTTTATGAGATAGAAAAGTTGGTATATAACGTTGTTATCTCTTTCAATATAGGGTTCAATAAAGCTTCTTTGCTATTTCCTTGTATATCTCATCAGCCATCTTATTATTTTATATTTTCTTTCACTGCGATGATTGGTCGTCATTTGACTATCATAGAATATTCTCTGTTGTAACTTCAAGTTTTTGCTATTTAAAACATTATCAGCTTTAAATATTGTAGTCGATATCTATCAAGCAATGTGAATATTATGTTATTGTTGGGTCAGTAATTGTTAGTATGCAGGAATTGTTGATTTTTATAGGACGCTAATAATATTAAATTCCTAATTGGTTGTATTCAGTTTCATCAAACATAATAACAATACAATAATCTTTGCAGGAGTGCGTTTTGCCTTATGTACATTCGTTTTGTTTAATCACCATCTGAAAATGGGCTTTGAATTAAATATTATAGTTTTGAAGTACTGTTGGATGGTTATTAAAATAGAAAATTACATGAAGCTGTGTACATACGGTTCATTTCGAATTATAAATTGTGGTCTTGTACACATTTATATAAATAGTAAAATTTTGACTAGCATGCAAATTTGTCAATCGTAGAAATTGAAAACTATAATACATTCGACATTGAACACATTCGTCATTATTTTGTTGCAGTTATTACAATATAAAACAAATGTTTATTAGTTATCCCGCTGTTCCGTGGTTAAACACAGATAAACCAATACTTAATCATGAAGACCACTTGAAAACAAATTATGTAAATTGTATTACTGTGACGTTTTGGACTAAACTGTATAGCGATGTGTTGAAAATATACTAACATATGCAACAACATATGTAATCAACATATGTATGTTAAATGCTACAGGTTTTATAAATTTCAAGTTAAATTGTATTCGAAAAACGTTCACACATTTACCGAAAAAGTTTTTAAACTTTAAATTAACTTATACATTATTCTTTTTTTCTTTCTTAATAATATAATAATACAAAAAAAAAAAAAAAATCAAAAAATTACCTTTATAAATACAATAATCAGTGTATGATAAATTTCAAATCATAAAGGTTTTATAAGATGATTTTTTTTAGTATTTTCCACTAAAAAATTGTTTTCCGAAAAACTCATAATATTAGTGAGTTTATCACTATAAATCCAATCATATCTCACTCCATTCAAAATATCTAAACAACCATGTATGTTTAATTGAATAAATAGTTGAACACATCTAAATGCTTGATATCGTTTCTCTTTGTTATATATGTAACTATATGATAAATGGATGATTATTAAATTTTAATTATAATTTACACATGATAAATAAATATGCGTCTTATAACTATTAACGGTTCATTTGAAAAATATCTAAATAATTTCATGAAAGGAGAAAAGAGAAGTATCACAAATATTATTCATTATTTTCGCATATACTATATCTATGGTATTACAAAGTAGAGTCAATAATTAGTACTGCTGTTTGACAATTATACACTGTACGTATGTATTATGTGTTATTAAAGAGAAATTTAAAAATATATTTGAATGTTTTAGTTCAGTTACATATTGTATAATGCATATAGATTAGTGAACACATGGGTTTATTTTTATAATCACCACTAAAATACATTTTGAAACATCTTGAAGGTATAAACAAAAGAGTACATCCATCAATGTAAATATCAAATATCAAAACAATACAACATACAATAGACGAATGTTGAAAATAAAACGGTAGTTGAAGTTTTTTACACAGCAGGAATATTATATTACTATTGAACATGATGATATTTAAATTTATGTAGTGTGTCTCGGAATTCGAAAGTAATATTATACACGGAACTTAGATAATACAGTAAAAGCTACTTAGAGTATAACATGTAATCGAAATGTTGGCATAATTTTCAACAATTTGATTTTCGTATGCCATTTTGAGCATTTATTTTTCTGCTTTTCAATAATATGAGTAACCTATAACGAATCGGTTCCAATTCAAATACGATAATGTTGTTTAGTTAACGAGGAATCATTTTAATAACCATATTTACAATGTGAATTCGCTATGTACAATTATATTTTTCGTCAAACGGAGTTGGAGTTTAAACAATAAAAACCAATCAAATCTTTTGTTGAATAGGTCATTTGAAGATAAACGCGTTTGTGGTTTGATGCGTTGTAAAGTATTGAATCTGAAAGCTACCATAAACATAACCTTTCACGTAACTGAAAATTTTCCCTTTTTAAACATAGATTCTTTAAAATGTATACTTTTTAGATTATAATGCACGTAGTCTCCTTAACCTTTAAGGATAGGTTAGGTTTAAAAATGCAGTGTAGGTCATAGTAACTTTCCAAGCGACTAGATAAAAGTTGTTTAGTGGACAAATTTTTCCATATCGAGTTAATTCAAAAATCAGCACGGGATGTAATATCTTATAAACATCTTAATTATACAACGCGTTCGGATTTGTCCTTTTTTTTGAAACCGAATACAAATAATAGTAAAAAGTCTAGAATTGACGATACGAGCAAATCATTTATTTGTGCACTCTCTTTTAACAGACATATCATTCAGAACGGTTAGAATTGTCAAAACTCGAGACGGATTCAGTGCTTGTGGACCTGTATGTCTAAGCAATGTACAACCATATGTTTTAATAATACTATATGAATAATATATGGCCAATTTGGATATTCACAATGTTAGTTTCTAGAAATACTGGGTAAAAGAGTTTTTCTTTATTTCGTGTTTAGTGTTTGAGATTGCTTATAACGATGGGGCGTTGACCTAGACGTAAATCCCGCAAATATATGACCGACGGTTGTTATGTTGATCGCTGTCGCCTTTTTAAACTATTGTGATCATTAATACGCTTTGGTTATCATTTACGTTCAAATTTTCTATCGATCCTATACACCCGAAATATCTTTCATCACATATTTAGTTGTATTTTAACAGTGACGGACTCCACGTGAAATCGAAATACATTAGTATTATATTGAATACTATATTAAACGGATAGGTTATTATAGTATATAAGTCATGTGCAATAACATATTTCAATGTATTTTTGCCATAAATTACGCAGTCGGAATCTTTCAGTTAATCGCATTCAGCAAATTCGGAACCTACAACCGGAATATATGGTAAATAAGAATATTTATGACTTATACAATTGTATAATGAAAACAGTAAAGGTCATTTAGAAATCGAAAACCTCTATGTATGAAGTTTAAAACTAACGATATAATAGTTCAGATTGTTTAGTACGATGTTACCCGTGTTCGAATAAAACGTGTAAGACTCTGAAATTTTATTTATTCGAATTAAATAAAAAACCAAACTACAACGTGTATTTCGTATTGAAATGAGCTATAAAACGTTTTACCATTTAAAGTCGTGGTTGACTAAAATATTCAATAACGATGAGTCGATGAGCGTAGGCAATTCTTGAACCAGGAACGGACACTTGTTTACACTTTAGAATGCAGCGTCTACACAACACAATGTTATTAACACTTTAATACTTAACAAATAATCCCCGCACCCTCAAATCACAGAATTCGTTATTAAATAATCCATTCATTTCTCATCAGTTTTTACAAACTTTTAAACAACCAAAGAAAAGAATTATTTTAAACCTAACAACCCAACACGATTTAGCGTTTTAATATTTTTAACTCGTTCAGACGGTTCTTTGTTTTCAAAACAAAATTGTTAGATTATCTTCAGGCCGATACACAGAAAAAACCCAAGCAAATGTAACAAATTAATTACGAAAATTATTAATATGATATGTTATTATAAAATAATAATAATAATATACTGTTGCAAATTTGAATACGGTTTTATAGTGACGATGTCGATGAATACTAATCAAGTGTTTTATGCAAATATGACCGAGAAAACTCACGAACGTAACGACTTAGATATTGAATCCCAGTATATTTTTGTAATTCCTGTTAAATATGTAATGTGTATTATTTGGTTCGTTGAGTGTTGCGCCATTATATTTATGCTAGTACTAATTGCATTGCAGTTTTAATCTTTCGTTTTCG
Source organism: Sipha flava (assembly GCF_003268045.1). NCBI lineage: Eukaryota > Metazoa > Arthropoda > Insecta > Hemiptera > Aphididae > Sipha > Sipha flava. Next base: position 2,541,755 of record NW_020272917.1, read on the forward strand.
TATCGTAGTACTGCTAACTATTTCCCGAAAGAAAGGAAAATTCGAAACGGACACACACCATTGTTTTTTATATAATCGAATAAGGAAGTGCGCTTTGAATAGCTTTTTCGAATCGTTATATCGTAAACGAAGGGTGTAAATAGATCGGGAGCATCGCCGGTGGCGATGTGTATAGGGCGCGAGTACACGCAACATTGTATTGTGTTACTGAAAACGTTTCAAGGCCTAGTCGAAAACGTCTGTTCATCGTACAGCGCCATCGCGTTAACGAGCAAGGGCGTTCATTAACAAAAAGTCAAGGGATATACGAGTAATTATTGCCTTTCAGCCTTTTGGAGATTATTATTGATAAGTAGTACATCTGATCTAGGAAACATGTTCATGACTTTCATTTTTTTTTTTATGAACTTATTAGTGCCCTTAAACTTAGAACGTCTGGGACAATCAAACCCTTTGCTTCACCCTCCTTAGATCCGAAATTGTCGATGGGTTTATAGTTAGTATTAATGATTCCCAGAATTCCTTCTCCCATGGCAAAGTTTTGTCTATGAGAGATAAGATTTGCTAACAAAATAAATTTAATGTACCAATCATCTTCTTCTTCATCAGCTTAACAGTATATTCAGGACCAATACTGCCATCAAAATCTTTTTCCAATACGTTGTTTATTATTAATAAATCTTTGGTCTCTACATTATTTCAATTTATATTCAACGTAAATTATTAATTATAATATTGTATTTATAAATGTAAAATAGACACGAAAAGCCAGGGGGCATTTTTACTCCTTGTTCTCTCAATGGATTCCTTTGTTCACGTGTAGATGCCGGCGCGCGTGCAAAAACCGATGTGTGTACCGCCAGTGCCGCAACAGCCTTTCAATGGGATCCGATGTTTGAAAAAACATGTAAAAATAAAGAAAAAATAAAACCATTACGTTGCAAAAATCATTAAACGTTTTGAGATCGAACACAGATAATCGGTCGATTTTGTCAAAATTTCGCTTGCGGTCTCAGTACAACCGAAATTCAAAACGGTTTGATTAAAGTGACGGTTTGCCTGCAACGAACTGATGGTGAGGGGACGGGAGAATATTAATTTTATTTACACACGGACAACGGTGTGCGGGCGCACGACGCGTTTCGCACTGGTGGGGCGACTGCGAACGACGACTATCCCACGCGTCCGGAGGGCACCGTTCGAGGGGAGGAGGGGTGGAAACTGATATAATTGATTTAGACGTTTGCGTGCGTGTGAATGCGGGGGCGGGAGGAGAACGGAGTGCGTGGTGACTTCGTAGTGCACACAACATACAGCGGTCGGTGGAACGAAAAAAAAAAAAAAACATCCTAATTTTTCCCATCTAATGACAAACGGTGATCGTTCGACGGTTCCCCTCTCCGTTTTCCACAAGTCAACGAGCCAGATGTAAACAGAAATAATAAGGGGGACTTGTTGCGCAGTGCACCGCAAATGCACATCCATACGCATAAAAATGTAAAGAAGTTTAGTTTTTCATTATTATTATTTTTTTTTTTTTCAAACGTTAAACGCACGTTCCATGTGTTCGGAAACATTTTTTTTTCGTCAACGATTCGGAACCAAAGTATTTGAACATAATCGTATCGTTTTGCAAAATAACATTTTTCAACGCAACCGTTTTAAAATGCAATTCATATTTATTCACCGCTGAGATTATATTACGATTTCGTGCTCCGAGGGAGAATATTATTCGTACGTGTTGACGAAAAAAGTTGAATTTGTTACGTAATCATCAGATCAGGACGTTGTTGTTACAATATTATGGAAAAAATTTAACTCGGTCGGAGACAATTTATTTTTTAATCAACATCTGTACCGCATTTACAACGAATTTTCGGTTGTTCCTGTTATTTCAAACCATAAATCATCATCACTTGGTAAACACTACGGCAGTATTCGTATTTACCCGTACACAATTTCAAACGCACCATCGAATTGTAAAGCATTCGCGTTTTTTAATTCAAATCGAACCGAATATTTTCTAAACCGTACGGGAAAACAGGACATCGTCATTCTTCAAACGTTGTCATCAAATCAGTTACGGTGTCGTAACTAATGACTGTACGTTACAACAGTCGAGCTGGGTGGAATCGTATTTACGACCGCGTCCCTTAGCATTGGATTTCAGTAGTGCCCACGCTAACGTTGCGTTCGAGTTTACCCGCATTGTAAAGCAGTTCAACGCGATTTACAAAAAGATAAAAAAATAAAACGTTTCGGTGTTTTTATTTTTATTTCCCGGTGAAACGTCCGCGGCCTCGGCGGACCGTCAGAAAAGGGGGACGATGACGGCCGCACCGAGGCGTTGGCCGCACACGTAACAACAACAACAACGCCACCACCGCTCCCCTCCCGCCGACGGCCGAACGGGTTCTCTCCTACGTGGAAAAAAAAAATAAAATAAAATACAATCGTCAAGTGGTTCGCCGCCGCCAACGGTTAGTACCGCGCGACTACCGAACCGGGCCGGCAGCATGCGCAGTGCGACCGTTGCTGACGATCACGTGTCAGGTGTGGTGCGTACCCGTGTTCATCAGTAATATACCGTTGCGTTGCGTCAGCGCTAATCCTCCTGCGCGCAGGATACGTCTAGGACGCGTCGTCAGTTGCAGTGCGAACTATCGTCCGGCTAATTGTTCGCGAGACCACCAATCGCATCCCGTCTCCGCCACAGGCATAAAGTAAGGAACGAATCGTCGTTTTCGTTATGTTATCGGCCGCCGGGCAACGATGATCGCACTTTTCGTCTACCGAATCTGTCGCGGTCCGTCCGATCGCACTCGGGCCGTAAACTCCATATCGATTCACCGATAGAATCCCAAACACTCTTCGTTTTCAACGGGTAAGCGCCGACGCCCGTTTCATGCTTACGTCTCTCGGAATCACATACTTGATCGAAAACGCATTGGCCGTACTTTGTATGGTTACGTTTTAAACCAAACTCCTGGGTGCGATCGGAACGCCGAGAACTTGAATTACCGTGGTACGGTCAGATTATCTAAGTTAATAATAAAACCATCCATTTATCCGGGTAATGTGCACGTGATCGCTCACGAATCCACTACGAGTGCTCCGCACTTGAGAACGGGTCGAAGCACTTTCATTTTAAAGGAAGCAAAGTAAAAGGGTCGTAATGAGTTTGGTAAATATTGTAAATCACCCTCGCGTACAAATGTAATCTGAAGGCGGGTGCGATAAAGGGACGCTATCGAGTTGTTCGAACCGATTAGAATTACTAATGAAACCGGACGTTTGTCAACTAACCCCTTTGTAGTGTGTTTCGGAAATTGCTTCAATTGCGTTCGTTTTAAAAAGATACGTATTTATTTTATGTCTCACGTCAAATTCATAGTCGAGTCTACAACTCGAATCGCGTGTTTATCATATTGACATACGTGATTTATTTTAAATCCATCATCAGTCTTGTTGACTCATTGTTTCCAACCTCATCCCACCGGTGCCGGCCGGGTACGAGTTGTCGTGAACACTCCAGAAAAATACGTGTACAATATACGAGGTTTGATCGGAAATTCGAGTCCCGAAGAAGAAAAAACGATTTATAATTATTGGTTTTCGTGTTGAACCCATAAAAGAATGATTTCTTTCCGTATATTAGAAAAATGTAAATAAATAAAAAACAAATAGTTGAAATTTTATTTAAGTGAGATCGAATGTTTTCGCGAAATACACGTGATTTAGTCTAACCTACGTCGTTTTCGTCGCAGTTGTACATGCGGTATAAATTAACAAACCCACTCGCCATACCTATGCCGCCCATACCCCCACGTATTGATACTGCTTGCGTCGTCACGAACACAATCACGCACTAGTTTTCAGGAAGTCTGCTCGCGATCGTGAAACACATAATATGTGTCAATATCGATGCTGGATCCGAGAATCGAGATCACGCTCGTTCGTACACTTGAATACGGTATCGAACGAAACGTACAGAAACCCGATAATATATTCTACCAAACACGTCACATATATTGTAATATTATATTCTCGCACGACCTAAGATACGTCGACATATTTGACGGATATAATATTTTTGTACGAAACTATGTAAAATTATCTCGTAATGCCGGTGCGGAACAAACGGTAGACTTTTCAACTTTTCAACATTCCGACGAGGTCGGGGGACATAAGTTAAAAGAAAAGAAAATATTGCAATTTTATTTATGTACAATTGTATTTTAGAATGTTTTTTATAACGTAGAAACGTATTCCTGTAAAAATAAAATAAATATATATAATATATATAAATAAATATATATATAATATATATAAATAAATATATATAATATATTTATTTATTATTATTTATTATATATATAATATATATAAATATTAATAAAATTGACGACTGTATCGATAAATCCAATTTTAATTATTTTTATTTGTCGATTACATCATGAGCCGGCCCATTAGGGGAGTTTAATTATTAAGTGCCTGTCAAGATATTATTTCCTTAATCGATAATTTAAAATCAAAACGATGCATTCCTGCATGTCCTTAGACAAAAAGCGCTGAAATGATACATATTTAAAACCTCTTAAGTATATACGTGCATAGCGAAACCAATTATTTCATAATATTCAGTATTGAGATTTGTAAAAATATTTTTCGCTTTACACACTACTCTTTGTTATATTTCGCTGTACATCCGGTGAAGCACAAATGCTCGACTATAACGTCATATTCGATCACGTAATTGGTGTAGTGCTTCTGAACGGTAAAACTAAACCGAGTAACGTGAGTATTGTATAACATATGATACAGAGAAACATAATATATTAATTATTTTCGTTATAATAACGATGCGATAGAATAAAGAAAACTATACATGTTTTTCTTATCAAAATTGTCTATTAACCATAAGTCATAAACACTTGTATTTATAATCAATGAAAATACGTTCGGTTAAAACAGTACAATGCGTCGAAACAATTAATACTCGTCCGCGTCCATCCGACTGTTTAAAACCGAATCGCGTCCTCGCGTACAGTATCAAATTAATTTCATCCCGTGGATCATCACCACGCACTTATGCATATTATTTCATACACGTGGTATTATAGAGACATTATACGGTCTCGATTCGGTTATCGTTTGCTAATGTTCATGTGTACTATTTATGTACTTGTGCCATTCGTTTAACCGTGTTAATTATGTACGCGATTAACGATGCATAATGTGCAATATGTGTACATCAACATGAGTATAATACGTGCGGAGTAATCAGTGCAGTCGTTCTATTTATACGCTTACGTATATTATGTTTGCTGGTGATTTATTCGTATTTATAATTCGATTATAAGGATTCGGATTCTATGCACTAAAGAGGACTGAAATATGGGTTAATCTTACGATATAAAAAAAATCCACAAATAATTTCTATAATATGTCCGAACACGTGAAAAAGAGCTAAAAAAAAAAATATCAGATTTATTAAAATGGTTTTCAATTTTTTTCACCTGATAACACAATATTTGAAAAAAGTTTAAAACAACTATCGAATAGTTATTTGTACGTGAATTAATTAACGTACACGAAACTAAAATACGACGGTTTTTCTATTGCTGTCGTCATACAAAAACCACAGTGTAAAAAGCGAAAAATAGCAACGGAAGAAGTAGTCAACAGCAAAATAGAAAAGTAAAATTGTTAAAACGCTTAAAAATACGTCGTGGAAAATTTTCGATTTGAAATCCTAGTCGCATAAAACCAATTTATCAGCTTAGGCGATTGTCTGCTGATTTTATCATTATTTTACGGTAATCAGTAAAGTGCTGATTGAACCACGGGGCCCGGCGATGACGATGAAACAGCAATGGATTGCAATCGTCACTGAGCGTTGTGGAAAACCGAATCGAAAGCGGCGCGGCGCGAGATCGACGCGTGCTTCATTTGACCGCACCGAGTTTCTGCCCGCGAAACGTTGTGGTCATCGTTTACCTTTTCCTTATTCTTCGTTTCCCAAAGCACGGCTGTTTGTAAGCTGAACCCAATTTATCATTTTTTTTTTTTTTTTTGGATCCGATTTTTAAACTGCGACAAAAATTTTTTTAACATTTTACAATCTGTTAAAATACCCCGATAAGATACATTGGACAAACTGTGGTAATTATTTTTACAAATATATATAATTGAGAACAGGGAGGGGAGTTGAAGTTGGTATACCTTAAATACTTAATTTAAATTTAAAATTGTTCTATTTAAGATATTATTAGACTCACAAAAAACTTTAAAATTGTTCGCATAACCATTCAGTGAACTGCTGTTATCCCTTCGAAATTAATCGTAAAGTCGATAAACGTTGGTATTGAAAAATCCGCATGATCCCGAGTATAATATACACTTACCCCATGACGAGACGCCGGACTAAATATATATATTCGCGTGCTATGGCGTTGAAGAAAATTATGTATATCTGGATTCTATAATTAGCCACGCCGTTTATTTCAAACAGCTGATTGTTTTTTTTTCAACTATTCATTTCAGTTGATTCGTTGGCGCGTTATCGACACACGGTCGTTTTTATGCAAATACGACTCAATATACACCCCTTTATTGTGAACAAATTCCGTTTTTCACTACTTTATTGTTATACATATTTTAATATGTACGAGTATATAAATATTTTTTGAATAGTATAACTTTTGTTCTGATTTTCATATCCCAACGTCCCGTAGTACACTTGTCGGTGCGCTATTTTAAACTATATATTACCGCTATATTAGTCGGTTCAATACATTATTCTGTTTACCGATTTGTTCGACCGATTCGACATTAGATTTATATTTATATTATACAAATTATAAATCCTTTTTATCCGCTCCTTACTACCTTCTACCCAAATCATATTAGGAAGACAGATTTTTTTTCCAATGAAACATGGTAATTCAATCCCGACTTCACAAAATAATGAAATGAATTCTTCAATGTAACGATTTATCACTAATACAATATAAGAAATTTACCACTTATAACATCCTTATAATCTTAAACACCACAGTATTTACATACACTGATTACACATTAATTTTAGCGTTTTCAATATTCTCCTCATCGCAACCCATCAAGTCCAACACTACTTCAACTTGATCTCATCTTAAACAAAATCCACTCTAGTAAACTTCACTTTAAATCGAAAGAAATGTCTTCCAATAATTGTAAATAGTAACTCAAACTCAATAAAGTACTTTGGAATAACTATCGACAAAAGACTCATTTGGAAAAATCACACCAGAAACAAAACAAAGCAGTACAAATCACGTATAGACTTTTTCTATAACTTGTCTTAAACTTAGTGGACTTAAGTCTAAACCTAGTATATAAAATAAAATACTCATTTATAAAGGTATTATAAAACTTATTTGGTCATAAGAAGTCCAAAGCTAGAGCAAAGCCAAACAGTCAGAAATTCGCCCACTGGAAGAGTTTCAGAAAATTAGTCTATGATTAATTACTGAATGTCCTTGGTATGTCATAAATATAAATTTACAAAATTACTTACATAACACTACACTCAAAAAATTAGTTCATTAGTATTATAATGGATTTTAATTTTCAAACTCCACAAACCTATCTCTCTCCCAAATGTCTTCTAAAACTATTCCAAGAAACCCTACTAGAAAGTTCAAAATAAATTTCCCAAGAGACGCTTTAATGCAATTTTTATAATCAATCAGTTTCAAAAAATAAAAAAAATAAAATAATAATAAAAATCAAAAGTTAAAACATAATAAACACAATAGATAAATATCAGAAATGTCAGATTTGCTTCTTAATGGGTTGCCTCAAATCACGACTTCATCTGTTTATTATTTATTGCCTATTTCGTCATCAAATTTACTTACTTTGCAAATCGTTATGTATAGATTATAAATATTATTTTAAGTAAACTACATTTTTTTTTATAATTTAAACGTATTGCCATCTAAAAAAAAGTAGAAAGTACTTATTAATTATACATTTTTTTTAACGTATACTGTTTATGAATTCAAGATAATTTGTTTTGGATTCGAGTTCGAGTTTGTAATTTGAAAACTGATTTAAATTAGAAAAAACACGTAGCCAACACTCGACACAGAGACTGTTCTCTCAATTAGTGAAAAAATAATTAAGCTACAAAAAGCGATACGATAATTAAAAGAGAAATGCCCTTAAATATAAAAAAAGTGAAATGGAAAAAAAAAATCCTCAAATCAGTTCGTACTATAGTAATATATTTTTATGTAAAAACTGTAGTTTTTGCATTTATCTTCGTTGCGTATATTATGTAAATATATGAAAACGATTCGTGTACTGTAGAATAATATATAATTGGTAAATCATTGGAATTGCATGCGAGCAATTACGATTCACGACGAGTACGAAAAATTCGTGAGAAATAATGTTTTTTTATGCCACTCCGTCATTAATTTGGTTTTTTTTACTCTTTTAAGGCCAAAGATCGCGTAAAAGGTCAATTGTTTCAAACATGCTGCTGATTAACGTTCCAATGAGTCTCGTGCGTTAAATAATTATTCGACAACAATAATTGAGCCTACACACCCATTGGAATCGTAATTTCCTTTTGACTATTATAATATTGTCTGTTTACGGGGTTGGATTTTCGTTTTTAGAACACAATTTGTTTTATGTGTTCTGCGGAATAATAACAATCCGTATCGTAGGATAGTACTAATATTATTATCGTGTTGTTTGCAATCAACGACATTCCGCGCACCGGACCGGACGTTGCTACCCTAGTCGAAACTAAACATTTTCAAACGCGTTTGTTTTTACGCGCTACTTGAGTAGAGGTCAGATATTTGATGATGCCGCGTGTTATTATAAGGAATTTAAAGTTTTTCGCTGGAAATAAATACACGCTTTCAAACGTGAACACTATCGTAGTGAAAAACAAAACGACATTAAACTGTCGTGAAATACGACGTCTACGCAATGATGTATATATTTATTTGTTTTTTCATTTATCGTTCGAAGTATATTACACTCGGTATTGTTCTTGAAATGTCACAAGAAGAACAGGTTTTCAAATAATAATAATAATAATATGAAGTCCATTATTATCGGCGGCGAGCGCGTGTAGAGTGCTCGGTCGCGTATTTTATTGACGAGCGAGTGAATTTCTCTTTAAAATGCTAAGGTGAATGTGCTACATTTAATACACATCTGACCGCCGTAAGTGGCCGCAGTACATAATCCGCGGTTGTGTCCCGTTTAATAGAGCGTGCTAAAATCCATTAATTATACAATCACCGTGTGTAAGCGCGTGCAAGTGTACATATACTTGACGGCGGAAAAACGATGCGTTGCGATGTTCACAGCTGAAGCATACGAATTAAATCAATTATTATATTAATCGAGAGAGAAAGAAAGAAAAAAAAGAAGCACTATATGCGCTTGTGCGTGGTTGTTAACAAGTCAGAGAAAGCAGATGGCCTTGTTCGGATGTATCTAAATGTGCGCAGGCCGTCCGGTCTGGACATTACTTTCAAAACAACTAGACCTAAATCGACGGCTCTTTGAGGGGCTAGCCACAATAGCCGAGTGTCTGACCCAACCGGTTTCGTCTATTGACAAATATAAATTTTACTTTTTTGATTTTTGCGCGTAAGCGCACGTAATAATATGTGCACGTGCATGCGTTAGAAAGCTAAATCGGTTTTCGATGGACTTTTCGGTATACATATTTTTTTTTCTTTTTTGCTTCGTAGACGCTCTGCATTCACGATGAACACGGAGAAACGCAGCCTGTCCGGCAGCCGGAAGACCAAATTGAGGTACACGATCCGAGGAGGATTCGACTTCGACACGATGGTAAGTCGCCATTAGGGGGGAGGCACCACCATGGGATGGCCTTGAAACGCGCCCACGGAAAAGTCCACCGTCACGTGGCCAGTGTGTTACAGTAGTCCCTGTAATGATTGATCGCGTACACGTTTTAGGGCCACACGAGGTACCACGAGCTGCGCAAATTCGTGAAGAAGGGTAATGACTTCTGCAAAGAGCTCGGAAACATTATGCAAGAAAGGTTAGCACATTTACGTCTGTTTTTATGTTTTCGTTTTTCTTTATCACGATTAACCATCGTATGCGTTAAAATAATAATCTGACGAAATTATTTTCCACGTGCGCGTGTAGAGCGGAACTCGAGTTGAATTACGCGAAAACAATGTCCAAGCTGTCGGCGAAACTGATGAAAGCCGCAAAGAAAGGCATCGGTTCCATACAAAACGCTTGGTTGATGATCAGCAAAGAGATGGAGGCCGAAGGACAAGCGCACCGGTGTATCGCCAATTCGCTGGAAGATGACATCGTGAAACCGTTGAAGAATTTGCAAGAGACTCATTGCCGGATCAAAAAGACGGTCGAATACAATGTCAGCAAGACCAGTGAGTCAAAACGTTTTTTTTTTCAGCGTTTTAATTTTTTTTTCTAACCGTTCGTCCCAATAGGTATTCTTTTATTTTTTTTTTTTTTTAGTTTTCTTTCTTTTATTTTTGATAGAAAACTAATCATATTAATAACTGTTCGTTATTGTTCGTTTTTACTAAAATATATATTGTCCGATTGAAGAAACAATACCATGGGTAACCGGTTTAAACCACAAATTATTATATCCATCAATTGAAATATTCAATGATTCGTACAACAAAAATTAAAGCTTAAGGCAATAATTTTGAAATTATCGAGAAAGTTGAATAACCAAGTTGAATTATTTACTAGAGCACTTCTGTTCGTACAAATAGTATGTTGTTCTCGTTATGGTCAGGTTATTATTACGATCTAGGTGTGAGATTAAAATCGTTCAGCAAATGTATATTATTAAAATATTACAAATATTATTATCATTGTTATATTATAACATTAAATAACTTTAATAATACTATAACATTTTTCCAACGACTAAATTATACTGTAAAAACCTGAATAAATATTTAATTTTCAGAAATATTTACAATTTCACATCAATTTAACAAATAATAATATATTGTGTTGAAAAATAAAAATTGTTTTATTCGTACAGCTTTTGGTTTTTACTAAGTTTTCGATGTTGTCTAAAAAAATATTGAATATCAATTTTGAAGTGAGATTCAAAATATTTTTTAATATATTTTCTGTATCTTTTATATTATAATATTAGATATTCCTGTAGGTATATGCCTGAAACTTAATTTAAAATAAACAAACTCAACTGACAATATATTTATAGTTAAAATTCCAATATTTTTATACGTGATCGTTGATATTGTTTTTTTTTATTACTTTATCTTATTTTTTTATTTTTATTTTGTTATTCGTTCTGTAAAAAATATTTTGTTTTTGACATTTGTCGATGATTAATTACTTTTCGTCCTAATTACAATTTAATGTAGATACATAACGATATCGATTATAGTAGACTGTAATGATACAAAAGTAATTTCATATTACATTATAATGAAAATAATTAATTACAGTGCGCCGCTAAACCAAAAAGAGGAATAAATGACAAACAAAAAATAAATAAATATGTGTTGTGTCACACAAACTATTGTATATAATACATATAATACAACAAAAGTTATATTATAACTACTATATAATAAATACATATATTTAACAATGAATTTCATAACATAAGAGCATAAACTAAGTGAATGACGATCTCTAACGTAGTTATGTGTTTAATAATTAGAAAAATGCATGAACAAATGGAGAACCGACGAGCGGAGGAGTAAAAAGGAAAGTTTTGCCGTGGCTAGGGAAAACGAAAAAGTTCAAGACATGACAACTGATGCTTCGTATTCGATCCTCACAAGCAACGGGAATCTGGCCAAAGACGCTACAAAAGTAAGCCTCATCGTTTATATTTTTATGTGTAAACAGCATGTCACATTTGTTTCCAGTTGGAGAACAAGAAGAAAAAACTGGAAGAGTCCGTGAAAAAGAGCTACACGGAGTATTACACGTACTGCGTGCGGACAGCCAGAGCCAAGTGAGTCGATTTGCCCTCCGATTTGATATTAGTGTTATTGACTGTGTAATTGAACACGTGTGTAGGCTTGAATGGGAAATGTCCATAAACAACGGCGAAAAAAACTTTTTGACCCTGGAGGAAGAACGCTTGTTGAGGTTGAAAGAATATGCCCAACACGTATTGCAGTCTTATCAAAAGTTCGCTCCGAAAATTTCACAGGTAACGTAAACGAAATTCCACGCGAACCTCATGCAATATATATTATTACTTAGTACCGAACGGAATCCCGTTCGTTCCACAAATACAAGGAAAGCGATAGTTAATTCGGTATTTTTCTAATTATATCACTCGAATTTCATTTGAAAAATAATATGTACATACTATCAAAGTTTGTACTTGATATCATACCGTTTACAATTTCGAAAATCACATATTATTATTATACCTTAGTTAAAAAATATAACCTTTGATTAAGTTGCTTACAAATCAAATCTTTAAATTATCAATTTGGTCCCAAGAAGAAATACAATTATTTGGTCGAGTATTATGCGCCTTTGAATGAATCGAGTTGGAATCTGCTTATTGTAGGCAGTTTAAAATTTTTTCATTTTTACCGTTTCGTCTTCGATTTGCCGATTTTCGATCTTTCAAAATTTCAGTGAAATGCTATGTTTAATATTATGTGACTAATGTTGTTTCACATACGATTCCTATAGATATCGTCGCGACTTAGTGAGCCTATATATGATTGCGACGTTTCGAAAGACTTTGCCATCATCACGGACACCGCGAACAGATACGACGAAGATCTGAGTCTCCAAGTGCTGCCTGATTTCTATCCCGAACACACGAATCTGGCTATGAACAAAAAGCGAAGGATATTGGTATATGACTTTGATTTATAGTATGCACTACGAATTAGTTACAGGTAGTGAAATTTAAACAACCGAATAAAATTGTACGTATAATTTTCTCGAAATTCAAATTAACTACCTAACCACATAACTGAAATAAATGCAACGAGTTTTTACGCTCAATAAAAAAATAAAAATAAATACATTTGTCTATAGCTATTAGTAGAGAGAATAAATGGCTTTTCATCAGTATTACTATAGGTTAGTGGTTAAAGTATCTTCACATTAATTTTAAACAAGATAGAACACGTATTCGCACATGAAAGTGATTAAAATGTAGTTCGATTTTACTGAAAACTGCAATCGCGGTGTATATAAAACTGGTTCATTATATTTTTATAGTTTTTATTTAGTTTATTACGCATATTTTAATGGTTTATACCGACGATAGGAATTACTTGTCATTTTTGTGTTTACAATTACAACCGATGACGTGTTACTCATTTGATGTGTAACGTTTAATAAACGAACCATCAACTTGGTCCGTAAAAGTTAAATTCAAATGAATCACTCGCACAATTTAACTCGATTTTATTCGGTCGATAAGTTCATGTGAAATATTCCCGACGAGTTATAGGGTTCGTTTACTAATTGCTGACAGCGCTGGCGGGAGGTTTTGTGGGGTCCGGGGCGGATATTTTCATGGGACCTTAGAACGATTTTCGCAATTGTTGTTAATTGATTAATCATCGTTACACTATTTCTACTACAATGTATCGATTAAACATAGTTTTGAAGTTCAATATTAGAATACTATACACATTTTCACATGGCATGTGGCACTTGTTATTTAGTTTTAAAAATAAAATCATTGGTTTACAAATTGTTAAATCTTACGAAAGGCGCGGAGTCCCTGAATTGGGGGTGCTATGGGTAGCTGCCCCTTCTGCCCAGTTAAAACCGTATTGCGTCCGTATAACCGTTAATGTAAATATTTTACGCAGGCATTGACGAAAATACTACAGCTCGTCCGGCAGGACTTGGACCGGGAGCGACGCAGCAAAAAAGGACTGGACACGTTGGCGAACGCGATGCACCACTCGGCCGGTCTGAAACACGACGACGACTCGCAGAAAAACGTCTACGAAAAACTGCATCACGTAAGTTTTACGGATAGCAAATATTTTCCATGCACCTTGAGTTGAGCGCTCGTTTTTCGTACGCGCGTTATTGTACACACTCACACCTTCCTACTCACATCGTTTCCGTTCGCAAATCCTTTTCGAGATCAACTGTGTACACGAGTTGTATGCACTCGCCCTCGCATCGACGCAAAAATTATTTCTCAGGACCTAACCGCATCAGGCCGCGTTCAATGCGCGCGGTTATAACCTGTCACCTAAATCGTTTTTAATATTAATAAAAGTAAAATTTAAATGAATAAATAAAAAATACCAACGTTTCCGAGAGTGGTCAGGGAGAGAAAGAAAACCGACTTTCCTCCGCGGCTTAAGGGTTACAACCTTCCCCTATCCGTATAAGAACCTTAAGTGGGTGTGAATTTTGTTCAGGAATGGCGCACGGCCGTATGTACAGCACACCCGGCGGGTCAACGTGTATAGTTATTATTATTTTTTCGACATGTCCAACGTAGTAGTACATAGTTGTGTATGAAAATAAAAATTTTGTTTTGTTGATCAACTTATCAAACCGTATCATAATATTAGGTTTCAAAAATCTACTTGTACGCAAAAAAAAAAATACATTTCTCTCTAAAACCGTATATATTTCTAGCACTTACAATCGCATTACTTTTGTCCCACATAGGTTAGTGCGTGCTATTGTAGTCGAACGTCGTTGATTCACTATTCTGCCGGGAACGCGTTAAATCGATCGATTAAATCGATTAGTTTTACTGAACCGAAACAATATAGTCTTAATCGTGTCTCAAGTGACGAGTAAGGATTACGGTCGATCGATTTCCTCCACCAAGAAAAATGATTACGCGCTTGTACGAAATTAGGCATTTAATATTGTTTTTTCTAAATCATGTAATAACAAGTGTCTTCCACTTTGGGACTTTCACGATTTTCATTTGCTTTGTAAACTCAATGTTACCGTAATCATTGGAACACGAACCTTTTTAAGCGGCGATCGTATTTGCGTTTGCTGCACATCGTTCTAACGGCTTAAATTATGTATAATTTTTTTTTTTCGTACGTTCAATAAAAGCATTTCCAAAACCGTACCTCGAAACGAAAGTCTTACGCTGCGTTGGTGGTTGTGACATGATAATAATCGTAACGATCGTTTCCGTTGTTCCTCGACCGACCGCGGTTTTATCGGCTCGTTACGATTAATTACCGACCCGAGCTTGCGGTATCGCGAAACAAGTGGAGTGCGCGCGCCGGTGGTTCGATCTCGGGTATTTCTTTGTTTTTTTTTTTTTTTTTTTAATCGTTTTTTTTCCGTTCGCAGACGAACCTGATGATACTGTACTTGGAGGCAGTCAATTACAAAGTGGTCACGGCTCTGGAGACGTTGGAAGGTCACCCGCCCACCGTGTCCAACACGTTCGCGCAGCACATCGAGACGACCCGGGACAAAAACGGTCATCAGATGTCCGTTCTCAAAGTACGTGCACGTCGGTCGTCCGCGTGTCGTTCGGTGCCGGCCTTTTATTCCACCCCCCCTCTTTTCCTGTCGCTATTTATTACATCGTTCGCGACTCGTGTTTTGCAGATGCCCGCGTCGGTGTGCCAGAAACTGACGACCACGCCGTCGGCGGTGACCACCGTTGCCGCGCACGAGTCCATGTGGTCGGATCGCGGATCCGCGGACGGAACGGATATCGGTACGCGATTTTCTGCCCACGGTCGCCCGGGCCCTGCCGACGAGTCGTCGGGAACCGCGGACGATCGTAAGACTGTCGGCCCGGCCCGAGCACCGTTCGTGTTATCGCACGTTATCACCACCGTCGGAGTGAGAGTCTCGAAGGCTTATCGTCTGGTCTTCCCACGATAACACCGGTCACCCATCCATAAATACGTACATGTGTAATTGTAATGTTACGATATTGTGTACCCGTACGGCGACAAAAATGTTCGGACGATTCTAACCTCCCCCGTAGTGCCATATAAAACATGACGTTATGACGATCGAAACCGTATTTAATATTATTATCATCAGGGCCGTCCCGAAGGGGGTTCTTGGGGGGTTGTCTCACCCCCCACCCTTCCCCCCTAATGAAAACACCAGTCTGCAGTCGGACTTGTTTCGTTTTAGCCTAGAAGTACCTAATTTTACTTACGAAAACAAATATTACATATTTCGCAATACAGTGTATACACGAATAAAATTTAAATAACTACTTATTATACAATATAAAAGATTATTATATGTATAATTAAATTGTCAATTTTAAGAACGTGCGACACTGACACATACATGCATGTTAAAAAGTAAAAATACGACTATATATAGTTAATTATACTACATACATTGAGTAAAAAATTTTTAGTCAGCAATATTCTTATTATTCGCCCCACCCTTGATTTTCATCTTCAGAACGGCCCTGATTGTCATACTATGTTTGTTGTTCAGTGTTGATTTTTTTTTTCGTTTTTCGTGTTTCGAAATACTGCGATATTTTAATACGAGCGTAAGCCCTGTCCTGTCTGAAAGGAGAACCATATTATTGTTTTCCACGTTTCGAAGTGGACGGATTTCAGGGATTCGTCTGACGACATGGAATCGGTTTAAACGAATCTCTGGCAAATAAGTAACTCGTCAACGAAAACCGGCATGGTAAAACTGGCTTTCTAAATGTTATTTCGACCTTGAGGGTTGTACACTATCGCCGGCGAGAACGATTATTTACTACGGTTCAGTACAAATCATTCGCATTTATTTGTACATAGAAATTTAGGTTTTTCCGACAAATATAAATCTCAGTCGTTGGACATCATTTTATTGATTTAGAAAGTTGTTTTAATTAAAAGATACATATATATTGAGAAAAAAAATATCATAAGTATAACAGTTAATAATACTCAAATATTTAATGTTGCATATTCAACTCGAATAAGCAGACCGAACTATGAAATAAAAAATGGTTAATAAAAATGTTTTAAAAAAAAAATAAAATAAAAATAAATAGTAATAATACATATTTGCTTGCAACGCAATCATAATAATATGTTAGGCTTATTTTAAAGTAATGTGATACCTGTTAATATGGTATAGAACTTATTATTATTTTCGATTATAATTAAAATCGTACAATAGTATTTAAAATATAATATAAATTAAAATTAAAAATGAGTAAATGGTTTTAATACTCAAAAGTTGGTATATAAATAAATGAACAAATAGTTTGTATATAAAATCAAAAACTCAGTCTGGAGTATTATTTAATTTCTAATGCACGGCATTTTTCGAATTAAAAATCTATCATCAGGGGTATAGAAAGTCGCGACTATTATTTATACTAGTAATGATAATAATGTACTGTTATGTACCAATATTGTTTACATTTATTCGTGTATTCATTTCTATATATAAACTGTTTATTTATTTTATGTGCTAAAAGTATTTAGTTTCAAAAGTGTATACCGTCGTTGTGTCGACCGAACGTTACGGTATTATAAGGTACACGATTTCAGCATACCGTTTAAAAACTGGATGGTCGGGAAGGGATGGGTTGATTCAAGAGAGACTCGATATTCCGGTGGACGTGAACGATTTGCACAGGACAACTGTTGTACAGCGCGATACTTTCGAGTAGAACATTGTACCGCGATACATGCCATCGGCGTACTAATCGCGAGGGTAATTGTTGCGTTTGCAGATGATTTCTCGAGCGACGAAGATGATGGCGCCGACGAGGAAAACGTCGACGGTCCGCGTTGCAAGGCTCTTTACCATTATTCGGCGAAACTCAACGACGAGCTAAGCTTAGAACCAGGCAAGTCGAACGATACCGTTCTAACAACGAACGATGGCCGTTTAAAATATGTTATTTACCGAACGCCGTTTCACATGTTGTATTTAGGCGATGTCATACACGTCCATAGCAAGAAGTCCGACGGCTGGTGGTTAGGAGAGCTGAAGGGCGTTACCGGAGTGTTTCCAGCTACATACGTCGTAGAGATAGACTGAAATATATATATGTATATGTGTGTTTTAAACGTGTACATAGTGTAATTATAAGTTTACCAAAGATTATTAAATTCTAACAAATCACACGCAGTTTATAACATATTACATGTACAATTTTTCTTTTTAACGTTAAAATTATCATAAGTACATGCGTTAATCGTAATAGTTATCGTTACAAAAATAAAACATTTTCTTAATTTTTTATTTTTATTTTATTTTGTTTTTAATTTTTTTTTGTTCCGCTAGGTTTAAGATTAAAAATTAAAAAAAAAAATTTCACAAATCATACACGCATCAAACGTCTTAAAAATAATAATACAATACCACAAAGTTTGAATACATAATAATAATAATAATAATAATAATTGTATAAATAAATTACCACAGATAAAGCTCGTGGGAGGGTTGTGTGGATCGGTTTTTCGCGGGGAAACGACGGACGGGCTTCGGACGGTCAGAACCATTCGTGGTTTATTAAGGGGGGGGGGTCGAATGACTCTGGATCTATGGAATGGACGGATCGCGCGTGGATCACTGACGTGTACGGCGTTTACAAGGAGGGGCGAGGGAGTGAAAGGGTGAGGGCACGCGTTTAATATGTGTTGATAACCGTGCGGTTATGTACCACCGGCAACGATCGGGGACAGAGTGGGTCAGGAGAAGGGCGCGGCACGATCACCAAACTTGGCACTTCTTCACCGGGTTCATGTTGGAGCCCAGCGGACATTTGAAATCGTGGCTGAAGTCTTCCAGGTTTGAGAATGGCCCGATGATCCGGAACCGCCCGGGCGAATGGAACCCGGTGGTGATACGGTTCTTGAGCGTCTCCGGCCGGTACTTGGAGCACCACACGTTGGCCGCGCTCACCCAGAACATCTGCTGTGGTGTGTAGTCCTGCAGCCCCGGTAACCGCGGTTCTATGCCGTTCCGTTTGGTCCACACGTTGTACGCGTAGTACGCTTCCTTCACGCCCCCGTTGTCGGCAATGTTTTCGCCCTGCGTGTTGATGCCGTTCAGCTGAAAAACAAAATAAAAACCATCAGCGACAAACGCCAACCGTCGACGACGCACAGCGCTCGACTTTGTGAAAATAAAAATCAAACAAACGGAGGGTACTCTATACGCGGCGCATTCGGTTGTAGCCGTAAATCTCAACAGTTCCGTGAATTCGTTCGTGATATTTTAACACGTTTTATCATCTCTATTGAAGACTGCAGAGACCATTCGTACGATATTGCCAGCAAAACGTTTGGACAATATACAATCTACAAACCAGAGTATGAATCTAGGTGTGAAGTATAAAAAGCGCTATTAAAAATGGAAAAACTGAAACACCAGAAACTCGAAGTGAAGCAATGGATTGTATCATCGATTTGAATACTTAAAAACTCACTTTATGACGATTTTATGGAAATATTTACTTATTAGACTATATGATGTAAATATATAACTGCAAAGCATCGAAATTTATATAGTCATTGTTTTGGACTTGTATGATTCATTTGTTGAGCTTATAAGTTCACAACGTGACGAATTTTTTGGTTATGAAGAGTACTAAATCGATTTAAAATAAAACAATATACAACTAGTGTATCAAGAAAAAAAAAGGATCTAATAAGACGAAAATAAGACTGTCGATACTGAACTTAATGAGGAGAACAACTTCAGAATAAATACTTTTGTGATTATTCTTGATGCATAGGAAAATTAACCATTAAAAATATGTCAGACATATAGTTCATTCTGTGAACCTTTTTATTTTTTAATAAGATTGTTTGAATTAAAAATAATAATAAAAATAATAATCCTTGTGAGATAAAACAAAAATCGAAAAATCTTTGGAAAATATACCAAACTGGTTTTGATCATGAAAACTTGCAAACCGAGTTATTACATTTAAAAGAACATTGAATTATTAAATTTGGTCGAGAAAAATTATCTTCTCAAAAATTAATTAAATTTATTCATGAAAATGAACTAAAAATAGTTTACCCAAATATAGAAATCGTTTTAAGAACTCTTATTTGTACACCCACAACTAATTGTTCTGTTGAAAGATCACTTTCGTGTCTAATAAGATTAAAAACTACCAATGATTGACAATAAGCCATTAAAGATTTTTTGCTTTAGCAATATTGTGTATTGAAAACTAAAATATAACAGAAATATATTATAAAGATATCATAAAAAAATTCTTAGAACAAAAAGGGAGACGAAAAATATTACTTTAATATTTTAATTAACTTTAATAAGTATAAATTATTATTTGTATTAATTATTTATTTTGTAATTGTAAATAAATAAAGTTCTCATTTAATTTTACATTAATAGACTTCAAGGATTTTTTATAAGTTTTTATAAATATTATATACATGTTTCTATGTTCATTGTTTAGTATTTACTTGGCTTTTTATATTTCCATTAAGTAACTGCACAAGCATTCTACTGCTAACTAAAGTAAATTATTAGACATGAAATATATTATTTTTAAAAGGTGTGTATTTATGGTTTTATGTAATAGACTATAACTATGTATCTAAATACTCGATCCGTTTGGATTTCGCGATTTTTTTTCACCGTTACGCACCTAATCGATTCATCTATAAATATATCGTGTTTGATAATTTTGTGTAGGTACCAATAGTCCAGAGCAGAGCAGAAATATGTAGAACTCTTAACTGCTGTATGTGTGTATGGGTGTGGGTGTGTGTAATATTACTCGTTAAACACTACATGTGTGTTTGCAATGAGTTATTTGTCCTCGCCTTTAAAAGGATACCATAACCATACGTGCTGTCTCTCTTCTGACGAACATACAACTTAGCAAATATGCATTCAGAAGTTCAAATGTAGTGATGTTAGCTTTAATATTTGAGTAAACTGACCTTCAACCAAACTTTAAGGGAGGAAAATTATCTGCGTTTTGTTGGACGGTACTTCCAATATTTTAGTTTTTAAACAAGTTATTAGTAAGTAAAATATTACAATAAAAAAAAAAATTCATAACTAGCTTAATAATTAAAATAAAACCGACCAAAAAAGCACAGATAATGTTTTTTCATTAAAGTTTAATTATAGCTGAGTGTATATCATTACATTTAAAATATTGAACGCAAATTTGGTACATTGTATGTGTGTCGGATGAAAAAATCATATACAGGGGAATGACGTCCTCTTAAGGTTTCAATGATCATTATAATAAGCGCCTAATGAACACCGTTATCGGTACGCGCATTGTGTTAGCACGCGGTGACGTTTCCGTACACGAATAACGTATGGTGAATCGCAAGTACGCGTGCGTTCGGAAGTTTTTGGAAATCGAGAAGAAGCAAGAATGTATACTTTCGGTGTGCGGGTCGCGGGATCGCACAACTTTTTTCCACACCTAGCGTCATTTATATCCCCGCGCGACACCGCGGTACAACGGTCCGAAGTTATTGAACATTTTAACATCTTCCTGCGTGATTGGCTAGTATAGTCAACGTCAAAGCTAACGCGCATATCACGTGCGGTCGTATTTGGAAAAGAACTATAGCGCACGCACCTTGAGACCGACTTCTTGAGCCGTGTAATTTCCGTACTGCTTGATGATGCACGACGCCTTCTCTAAATAGCGTTTCTTCGTTTCCTCCGCCCACCAGTCGACCAGGTTGCCCTCTTTGTCGAACTGTCTACCTTGGTCGTCGAAACCGTGGGTGATCTCGTGACCGATCACGAACCCAATGGCACCGTAGTTCATGTACCGCGGACGGTCGCTGGAGAAGAAAGCACCTTGCAGGATGCCGGCCGGGAACTCTGGAAAACCGATAACGCATCAGTTTCGGTGCACGGAGATCGCGCAAGAGTCGCGTCAACAGGACACGTGATAGTAGTATTAATTTATTCTACCATCTTGTCATACGTACGAATACTGTTTTCGATAGCGCTGTAAAACGCGTTCACGATCGCAGTCCTGCTGTGCGTGATCCAATCGGTTTTGTTGACAGGTTGCCTTAACTTCGAAAAACTATAGTCCGTCCCGAATTTGGTCAGATTCAATATTGATGTATAATAATCTTCGTCGTTGACTTCGAGCTAGAAAAATTAAAACGAAACCGCAGGTTCAGCGATGAAATGCGTTTGCTCGTCCAAAATAACTGTATCATATTTGTTAGACAGAGCACTACACGTAGTACCTACTTACCTGGTAATAAAATTCGTTCAGTTTTTTGTCATCCAGCAGCTCGTCGGGATACGCGATGTGAGTGGACATCGACTTTGCTTTGTCTATCGCGTTTTTCCTGAAAGTAAATTATTGTGTTCTTAATCGTTTCGACCGACATCGATGCATACCTGCAGCAGTCGATTTTTACCTTGTTTCTTCGTCCATCCAATCGACGGTTCCCAATATTTTGTACATTTCTTCTCTGATTCCGTTGACCATTTCTAAAGCATTTTTCTTAGCGTTTTCGTCAAAAAACCGTCGTACGTACAACGACCCGATAGCCAACGAGAAACTTCCCGAACTTATGTCGACGCATTCCTTCCACCTAGGCTCCCTCTCGGTTCTTCCGGATAACTCGGTACTGTATTCCAATTGTCTTTTCCTCATTTCTTCTGTTAAATAACCCACAGATGCTGCGGCAGCCCTCCAAATCACATAATTTGCTTGGATTCTAATTAATATAATCAAACGATGATTATTATTATTATTATTATTATTAGTAATCGAACGTTATATAATAATAATTATTTTTATCGTGTTGCATTCTCTCACCTTTTCGGTGTCGTGCTTAAAATGGCTTCGAGGTCCGTCAAGTATTTCGGAGAGTTAACAATAATGATATCGTCCTGTCTAATTGTCAGCGGGTTCAAAAGTTTATTTAAGTACTCATGCCACGGTATGCTTGGGAACTTTTGTTGCAGGTCGTCAATTTTCATCGGGTTGTACAGTTTAGCCGCGTCCCTGCGTTCTTCCAGGGGTAGCGATATTTTGGCCAAACTTATTTCAAAGTCCAACGACTCTCTGAGCTCCTTAACAGCTCTCTGGCGATCGGCACCGA
Organism: Sipha flava; assembly: GCF_003268045.1. Lineage (NCBI taxonomy): Eukaryota > Metazoa > Arthropoda > Insecta > Hemiptera > Aphididae > Sipha > Sipha flava. The sequence goes on from NW_020272917.1 coordinate 2,564,827, forward strand.
AAAGCATTGCAATATCTACCATGTACCGGTAATACGCGGACACAATCTTTTCGTCGGTACCTTTGACCAGATATTCTCTGCTCAATCCCAAGGAAGCTTGATCCAACTAAAAGAAACACGTATTGTATTATTATATTATCACGACACGTAAACCAGCTGACCATTTTTATTGAATTTAATAATTTTAGGAAGAATGAACTAACAATATTCATCCAAAATATTTAAATTGAAATTTGAACAGTATATTTGTTTGACATGAAACTGAAAAACTCGAGTCCATCCTCGTGCAACTTTAATAACCAAATTTTGTGAGGGTAGGCTTCACAAGTTATGAATTGATTATCAAATTATCTGGTCAAAAATGTTGATAATGATGGGTTGGGTAGTTCTATCTTTATCATATACGCTAGCTATATGAGGTGCATTTTTCTTCTAACCTGTTCAATTCTCCGTTATATATTCTCCATTAGATATTCTTAAATATACTTACGTCAATTGCTCTGGTCGTTGTATTTTTTAAATCGGTACTGATGGAGAAGTCAATGAAATAGTCCACGCTGTAACCCGCGGTTCTGAACTTGTATACGCTATCCTTCCATGTAAAATCGGCTTCGTTCCATTTGTCACCTTCCAGCACAGGCCATCCGCCGAGGCTTTTCAACATTTGTTTTATCGGTCCCAAACCTTGCTTTTCGATTTTCTCTGTTTGCAATACACAATGATTTACAATATTATTCAATATTAATGCTATGCGGAAAATGCGCATTGATTAATCACCCAATACAAGGCCGCAATATAAACACTCCCCTTTCCCATTCCGAATGATATTTTATAATTTTTAGCTTATTTGAATTACACGTAAAGCTACTAGGTTTCTACTGGAATCGTAAAAAATGTCCGACCGTGAGCTATTTTTGCTTATTTGTTTCTCTTTCGGTGTTCTTATTTTATTGAAAGATTTCAATGCAGTTAATGTTTAGATTTATTACCTTTGTCCATGCAAGACTTGTAGAGCAACTTGGCCATTTTAAACGGTTTCTGTTCGTTCGGTTGAATAGGTTCGGTGACGATCATCCGGAGTTTGTTCAACAGAGAGTCGCTGATTGCACTGAACGTCGTGTGGGACGTTTTGTCATCATCGATGAGTGTTTCCTTTATGAAATTTCCACACGCGAACTGATAGAAATCATCGCAAGGGTCTACCGACGGATCCATGTTGTTGATGACGGCGGCCGCTATATTATGTCAAACGGTTTTAAAATATTGTTAAATGATTAGCGTTTAACAGCGATAATAGTACGTCAATACATCGCTGGTGACAGCGGTTCGATAATATTAATAAAAACGTCGCTCACCAGCTTTCACGCAACCGGCAGTCAGACAAATGTTGTCCTTTTCTTGTTCCCTGGTCTGAAAGAGACTTCTGCCCCGAGCTTTACCGATCAAACCATTGTTCTCAGCCGATATCGACGGGAGACTCTCTGCGAAAATAAACGTTTAAAAATTACTTGATTTGATACGTTTAGTAATCGATCACATCATGAAGAAGTATAATATAAAGTTTTACTGGATCGATTAATCACCAATCATACATACCTATAAACACTAAAAATTACTTATTCTGCGGTTTTTTTTTATTATTATAAAACCGTATCTTTGTCACTGTAAATTAATTGTAAGTAATACTGATAATATAATATTTTTTATATTTAGACGTTTTAACCGAACTATTATTTTAACTGCTTAATATTTATCTAAAAATAAAGAAAATTATTGATAAGTAATTATTCATCCTTATAGCTTAGGTGTCGACGATCAAAAGTTAAAAATTAATTTGAAATAAAGTATATTATGCAATTATATAGGCCAGAAAATATTTAGTACGGCAATTTTCAATATAAATATACGGAAAACAATGAGTTAACATTTTTTTTTTTTTTGTAGAATTTTTGCTTTAAATAAATAAGCTTAACAATTACAAAAGTATACAGCTTGGAAAATAAAGACATTGGATAATGATTCAATGTAGAATGTGGTAGCGTGACGAGACTATATAGACAATTTTAGTAATAATTATAGTATTAATAATAGTAGTAATAATTGTTATAATAATAAAAATTGAGAAATATTAAACTGAAATAAGAAGTTAAATCAGCGGAATAATGAAAAATACAAGCTTTAGGAGAGGTTATAAAAGGCGGAAAACGTTATTTTAAAACTATTATTAGTAATGATAAAATTAATGAATTGATAACAGTTTTAAGGTGTGATTCCTATAACGCGTCAGACGCATGTGGCTAACGCAACGCGTCTGACGTAGTATACTGCTATCACGTTATCTAATGGGTGCGTTTTCCTTAAGAGAATCCTACGTCACTAATTTTTAGTATTTAAAACATACTCATGCAAAATAACTCTAACTCGTTAAAAAGATTTTATGATAAAACTACCACTTATAATATTAATAGACAATAACATTTCCGAAGGCTCCACGTAGCTTTTTTTTAAAAATATAATGTTTTAAACGAATTACAACTGTTTTAAAATACAGAAATAAATATTTTTTGTACATTAAATATCTCTTTACTTAATAAATTTATCAGAAAAATGCTACGTGGAGTCCTAGTAAATGTTATTTTATATCGATTTTATAATAGCTAATTTTACTCTAAAACCATTTTTTGAATCTCTTTTAACTGCTTTACGTGTTTTTTGGTATAAACTTTTATTATTCATCAGTAATGTGCTGCCACCTATGTATTACGAACACGACAACGTTAACAAATTTGCGACTGCTGGCAACCGCTAGAGCCGCACGGACCGTCCAGTAGAGGATCAAATATATTTCGAGAATTTTACTTTTATTTTCAACAACTTTTAAAACCAATCCGGAATAAAAACAATGGGAATTTTATGATAAAATGGATAATATTCGTGGCCCAAATAACTTGACCTATATATGACTTGAATATTATTTATGGTAGTGGATTGGTGGAGGTACCTGATAAATACCAAATACGGTTTCAATGGTTTAAGTAAGAGTGTGTGGAATTTGATCTTTACCTTATCGTATACGTATTTATTATTTAAACTATAGTTAGTTGCACCATCGGTCAGGCACGGGTTTAATGAACAATTGTTGCTTTTTTTGTCACTTGTATTCCTAGACGAAGTTGATGATGATATGCATACATTGCGTTTAGACGAATTCCACAACATGATCGGATTTACGATTACTTAGTTAAAATCATTAGTGGAGTAATAAGTGATCAACTAAAATTTGTATTTAAAATGTATAATAAGGTTATTGAAAATCCAAAATAAATTACGACTTTGTGTAAATCTGACTACTTTTCAGTACTTGAAAATTTAAAAAATAAGCTAACCTAACCTCTATTGGAGAATTTTTTACCACTTTTCTATGCCTCGAACACCTAATTTAATTGATAAATACACATTTTAAATGGATATATGTAGTGTCTGATGAGATTTTTTTTAAACTAGTAAAATTACTAGTTATGGAGAATCGCATTTGCGCTCTGTAGGAAGAAAGGTATTTGTCGACTCTCTCTGGAATAATTTGTGATCAATTAGTGGAAATAAACTTGACACGTATCTCGCGTTAGTAAGCAATAATTTCACTTTTACGCTGTACACAATTGCTTAGTCTATGTGAGTATATATGTTTTTATAGTTATAGCGGCAGGTATATTTATATAACGCTGTATTAAACGACTTTATGAAAAACAGTGAAATTATCAACACAGGCAAATAGTTTTTACAATACCTATTTGAAAATGACGAAAATCCATAAGAGGAGAGAAGTATACTTTCCACGTACTAATGTATAGGTCGTAAGATTTATGTATGTTTATGGTAGGTACACAGGTACATTAACTGATTACCAGGTATAAACCGAACGGGTATAATATAATAATTATACGGGCGTAACACGTTTCCACCAAAAGTAGACCTTTCCCGTTTCCACCAAAAGTATATCTTTCCCTTTTCCACCAATATCCGTTTCCAACAACTGAGATAGAATACCTACACTTTTCATGAGTTTTTCGGATTGATGTAAAATGTATATAAATATACACACAATATAATCAATGTATATTGTACGTTTATCGTATTTAATTGTATGTTAAACCATTATCGTACTTATCTTTTATGTCGATTAACCATGATAATATCTAAATAATCAAGTATTTTATGGACAAGTGAAAAGATTGCACAGTTTAAATAGTGAATTAAAACTGCGTGTGTGTTAAAATAAAACGTAATTTTTAAAATTTATAATTCTGTGATGGCTAGAGTTATTGAAAGTAAACGTAGAAACAGAACACTAGTACTATATAACTTAAATTTTTTTATTGGATCAGTTGAAAAAAGTTGTTTCGCAAAAGAGTATACTGATAATAAAAATGAAATATTATGAAATATTATATAATACCTTTACATTTATTGAATTAATAGTATATGTTAAATAAAATTATTACTGTGTTATGGCTTTTAATTCAAGCGTAGTATACAAGCGTTTTGGTAAAAACGTGGTCAATATTTCATTCGGTGGAAAAAGGAAAGATACACTTTTGGTGAAAACGGGAAATCGTCCAATTATACTATACCCGTTCAGTTTATCACGGAATGCAGGACGAGAAATAAGGTCTTTGAATCGGCTTACCATATTCGTTTAATATTATAACGTAATATTTATGACAAAAAAATCAACCGAACATGGACAAATTGGTACGTTTAAGTGCAAACGTCTTGTTGTGATAATGTGATTATGTCGTTGATATTTTCAAAAGAATTTTGAATTTTAATAATTATCTATCACTAACCGACTCGTGATTAGTTGTTTATTTTGCCTTCGGACGACATGTAAAATTTTATTCAAAAATAAAATATTATATATAATAATATTTATTTATTTTATTTTAATTTATCAATCATATATGCGCCGCTGTAGAAATGTCAAAAAATCAATTGGATATAATCTATCGAGTTTTTTTCATTAAAAATTCAAGGCTTATGGGATTATGCGATTGTGATTGCCTGGTGTAGGTATTTTTCTCAATAATATATTGCATATGTATGAGTAATTAATAAAACGCTGAACAGATGTGACAATTTGCAGACGTAAAAATCTTCCGGGTTTTGGCGGAAATAATCTGTGTAAAAATACTTTGATTCACGGTTCGTGTAATCGTTTTTAAAATTACAGTAATTTTATTACGCGCATTATTTATTGCGGAAATAGAAAATGGTGGCAAATTTCCCGTCATTCCGCTTCACCCTTTGCGCTTCGCTTTTGTGGAAATGTGCATCATTTTTCATCATAATATCCCTCCTGTAAACGCCCCGTGAAGTATGTATTCGGCATTTTAGTTATGCAATGTACAAGTCAAAACTTTGTAATCTTACTAAATATTATATTTTAAAACTCGTATGCTTATACAGTTATTGTGTTCAAATTAAATAGTGGTTTTAAATAAGACTTTATGTGCATCTGAAAATTTTAGTTGACGCAATACATTCATGATTCTAAGATTGACCAGACGGATTGACGGATAAATAGCAATCAAAACAATATTTTTTTTATGGGCACTTTTTGGAATAGTAAAATTGGGCGAAAAGTTTTACATAGTAACTTTTTGTCAGAAATAAGACATAAGTATAATATAAACAAGTCGTTTTTGATTTTAGGTAGTCAATTTATTGAACGTACAGGAAAACGGAGAAATGTTCAATTATTATAATATATATATATTTAATAGTTTGAAAACGCAATGAAGTACTGATCAAATAACTGGTATTTATCGTTGTGTTGCGAATTTAAAACAGTATACTACTAACTACCTTATTAGCTATGGGTATATATTTTTTAAAATCAGTATTCAAATCTAAGAAACTATGTGCTAAATCATTGTTTGGGTACGAAGTATTTAAACTAGTGCTTCGACTGTTAGTATAATTAGTTGGTATTATATCATGTCTAATCTCAACTTTTTTTTTTAGTAACCAAACTCAAGTATTTAAACCTTATCGTTGAACTTTTAAAGTATATTTTAGAGATTTATAAAATAAATATTTCCCGGTGAATTCAAGGTATCGCATTGGAATGAAATATAATATTCAACTCGTAATTTACAAGTCTGAGCAAACGGTGTAACGAAATAATGTTTATGTTTTAATTTTCTGCCGCGCTCGTTCATGTTTGTTTAGTGGAATTGCGTGACGACTTGTTCAACGTAATATTATAATATAAATTATTATAGTAATATGGAGCACGGCAACAATTTTGCTAACGGCACTGACCAGTATACGCGCGAAACTAGTTTATCTCGCAGGTTATTTTTAACACATTTTGATATATTGTATAATATAAGACAACGTCTAAAACGATATACCTACGTATTTAAATGCACTTATACACCTGTGTACCCGCGTGTACCGTTACTCTTCATTTACATATTATCACCGTACGCGCACGAGCACGATGGACCAGACACAAGGATATTTTATTCATACACCGTACGTACTCCGCGGAGAAGTATTAATATTTTTTCCTGTTTTACCGGGTGCGCATCAAGAGTTAATAATATGTCAAAATCAAATGAATATCCCATAAAAATTATAATCCCGATAATTTCATACTGAAACAGAACACGTTGAATACATACAGTCTACCTGACCACCCATAACTCGGCATGATCAATTTCGGGATAACGTACGTGTATAAGATGTTTAATATTTTTAAATTTCCAAGACGCTCTCGCAGGTACCCTGAACTATAATGCACCGGTCTTACCCATATTGCAGTTGTGGTTAAAATACAGCGTAGACAGGGCTAGAGCGAGGAACGAGGACGTCAACAGCATTCCACCGGCTACAATGGTCAGGTTGCGTTCCAAGTTTGTCCTCCTTTTCCACCATGTTGGGTTTCTGGAACAAAATCAAAAGTCACTGCGGTGTTAAAAAATAATGCGTTTAATGCTGTTTTATTACTACAGGTTTCTATGACTTTTACTATGGGATCATATACTTATATATATATATAATATTATGTAAAACTTTTGGTTAACATATTTTACTGTCATTGGAAAAATCAATGATATTGTAAAGAAAATAACGATAGTTCCTCGCTTAAGCACAGACTCTTATGAAAATACGTAATACGCTTCTGTGGTAAGACGTACAGTCGTGTTATATCATATTTATACCTGACAAGTTTTTTCCTATGCTCATAAAATGCATGTCAACGATTAATAATAAAACAATAATATAATTCAATTAGCTTTAGCGTGATTTCATCATCATAACCAGCGGGTAAACGCGGAAAACAAGATAAAATTATCAAATGGTTATGTTGACAGTTCTTTCTTAAAATTATTATTTTTTTCCGCATAAGAACGTACAACCTAGTCTATTATAATTAGTGCCCATCGTAGCAGCACATATTCAGCATTTGGCGATGTAATAAAGAAGAAAAATCGCTTATACAATGTAAGTTCAACTATAGCATTGTACTTCTATTGGTTCCACACAACAAATCACTACCCAAAACGACCTTGTGGAGCGTAGCACTTCTCTATAGTTTGTTTTCATGCACGTGCGTGCGTGTATGTGTATGTGCGTTTGTGGTTTGGTGTGTATGTATATACATGCTTGAACCGAGCAAAACGTAATTCCGCGTTAAATTATATGACATGACATGTTTCTTTTTTATTTTACTACGACTAAGCCGTTGCATACACTGCCCTGGTATAAGTATTATTATGAATTATGTGAAATATTTTGAATACAATCTAAAAACAATGAGCTATTAAATCTAACAAAATATAAATGTAATATTGCAGTTTGTGTTTTCCACTATTTAGGTACATATTGTATGGTGTACAAAGGTTGTATACCTGCCCGTACTGCGTCGGTGCGATAGTTGCATCTCGTAGACGATTACGGTTCAATTCACGTCAATTTAAGTAAACGCGAATTTCGTTCTAGTTCGGGACGGAGACAATCATTTCTGGGCGATTTAAACTGCTTTCGGTCAATATTTTATTTTTCACAACACCACTATGTTTTCCACCAAAAACACGGTTTATATTCATTATCGAAAAAATTCAATCGAATAAATCTACGCAAATCATATAATTTATGTGCTTCATTACTTTTACTACTGCTAAGTAATCCATGTAAATCTGAAACTTATTTTTTTCTCCGCTAGAAATGGGTTTAGTTTTTCCCCTGGTGGTACATCATTGCATTGTGTGTAAAAATGACTACTAAACTGATGGTTAAAATGAGCGATTGATGTGCAAAGTGCAACAGCAATTAATAAGTGCACCAAACCTGCATTACTGCACGTGGTTACATATAGCATGTAAGTGTATAATGAACATTGTAGACGTCAAGGGAGGGACCCGTACGGATGTTCGTATAGAAAACGTGGTTTACTCGGTGTATAACGCCTATGTTATAACGTTATCTCGATGTATAGTGCATTATGCATATATTTGTTTTTATAAAACAACGGGCCCGCGCTCGGATTTTCTGAATATATTATAATACAATATATGTATAATGAGATATTACGACGAACCCGAGTTTTTGTGAAATCGACCGTGACCAATTGACCATACACATCGATGTGATTAAACGGCTACCAGGACATTAACGTTTTACCGGGTAAAACCAAAAAAAGTGAAAACAGGAAAAGTACATTTTATTGTACGAGTATACACTACGCCGGTGATCGTATATTATGTATATTTTACACATCATATCGATCGAACGCGCACCGAATCCAAAACTGTCCGATTATCTTAAGGCGAAACGGATGAATTCGCATATACGCCACGTACAGGTAGTGATGTAACTTATATTTGAATTATCGGTAACGAACTGCGATATAAACATTTGTTACAATAGAGAGTATAAACACAACTATTTTGTTTTTTCATTATTCGAATGATTTTCATCTAGCATAAATCTAGCATAGCTAGAGAATGAAGTTTTATGTAATGGAAGAGACGTTCATAATTTAAAAATATGAAATTTTCGAGAGGAGGATAATACTGCTGATAACGAGTGTCTATATAAATACATTAGCATTTAAAAGATCATTTACAGGGGCGTATACAAGGGGGGATGTGGGGGTCAGATCCCCCAATAGGCCATTTTAAAATTGTATAAAATAGTGTTCTTAATGTAAGGAAATTATAAGCAAATAAAAAAATATTCCAAGGATTTATTGTAATCAGTGCCGGATTTGCCGCATGGAGGCATATTTTAAAATTCTGCCCTTCATCCCCCTCCAAAAATCAATATATATATATGTATACAACAAGTAATAACATAGTTAAGATTGTTTAATTATTTTATATTTATAAACATATTGTAACACCGGTAGTTTTTAAATTTATAGACCTTAGTAGGTACTAAATATAAAAATTTTAATACAAATTTATTTAATTTAAAACATTTACAACTATTTTTTAGCTTTCTGTGCAGCAAAATCTTTAATAATATCATTCCAACCTATACTTTTTAGGAAATAATTTACAATAGATATTAGAGACAACTATGACATATTTTCATTAGATAATTATATTTTTTGGCAGTTCTTGGCTTTTTTTAAAACTGAGAAGGATCTTTCTCCGCTAAAATTTGAACATGGTATAAATATAAAAAATTTTAAAGCTATTTCCACAATAGGAAATGAATTGTTTAACTTTGATACTGTTCATACTTCAAGAAAACTGTGCATAGATAATTTTTCATTTTCTGAAAAATACTTTATTGTTGTTTTAAATTGTATAATCTCATTCTCAAGTTCCGGTTATAAATATTATAAATATTTACTAATTGCTTTGATTTTTCTCGTACAATATCATCGTCAATTCCTTCCACATTAAAAAAAAAAACCCAAACAACTCATTTATTTCAATATATGCCTTTGTATGCGCTTTTCACTCATATTGATTGAAAATAAAATATTAGACACGTTTGTTTTCCAGTCAATCGTGATTCGTGAATTGAACTCGACAACGACGACAACTATGACCACGAGACGAGAGAGAGAGAGAGAGAGAGTGAGAGAGAGAGAGAGAGAGAGAGAGAGAGAGAGATAACAAAAACAATTGCTTGGTAGTGTGTAAATAAATTATTTGAAACTATTAATATCAAATTTAATAATCTGATGGTTATAAATTATAATACACACTTAGAGATGTATAAGAAATACAATAAACACAATTTTATGTCAGTGTAACGAAAATAAAAATGCATAGTTCCGAGCACTAAATAATAACAATATGGTTTTGCTTTTAATATACTAAACACCCACAGACGGAATAATTATAATTATAATATTATAAAATTGTTATTAATATTTTTCAATAATAAATTAATAATTTTTCCTAAAAATTAATATTATATAATATAAATTAGAAAATTTCAAAACTTTTGTTGACGCCATCAAAAAATTTCCGCCCCTAAAATGTTGACGCCCAAGGCAGCTGCCCCCCTTGCCCCCTACCCTAAACCCAGAACTGATTGTAAATTATTATTTTGACACATTCAATATATATATAAATATATTTTATTATTTATCATTTAAATGTGCAGGTACTGAGGGGTTTAGGAATTTTCCTTCCATAATGATTTGTTAGCAAATGATCCCCCTCATACAAAAGTTATGTATACGCCACTACTAATTTGTGATATGATTAATAAAATATTTACCTTCGAAAAACCGTTAAAATATTAAAAAATGATTTCACATATTTGTAAGTACAACAGACTTGTCAGCGTTGTACGATATTATTGCAGCTCCGACAGTAACTTTTAGCCGTATGCTTTCAAATTTTAGATGAGAAAACAAGGGAAACTATGAAATAATAGACAATTGAGTATTTGAGTCGCTTTTGGTTTTGGTGTTCATTTTGAGTGTAGAATAAACAGTTATTTTTTTTCATGTTTTATACGGATGTTTATTGAATAGCGAGGTGACGTCTGGACGGCATGGTTTTTTTTTTTTTTTTTTTGAACAATCGAATATATTTATTACTTATCCTAATCATTAGAACGAGACTAAAAATACAAAAACCTAAATATCGAATTTAATGCATTACATCGATGTTTTTATAGTACGTGTTATCAAGTGTGAAATCGAACAGGCATTCTGCACCAGACGACCAGTTTGAACTACTTCAAGATCAGTGACCGAGGAACGGGTTTGCATATATTATAGCGCAAAAAGGAAACTATATTTTAAAAAGTCGTTTGACAAATCAATGCGAACGTATGTAGAGAAAAAAATAAAAATCAAATCCTAAAATAAATTGTTGCATTTACGTACGCTACGTCGCCGTTTGAACCGAAAATTGTTAACGAACCGTAAACACGCGCTGTCGGTGGACCGCGAGGGACTCTTAACGAGATTCTGTTGTTGGCCCATTTACGTTCGTACACGATAAACTTTTAATTTACAGTAATATTCATAATAATAATAATAATGATGATAATTACATAAATGAAGTATAATGACAGAAGTTGGTAAGTACACACGACGTGCAGGCAGCGATAAAATTCGCATAAATTAATTTTTCGATTCAAACACATTATACGAGCATACGAATGGTATTAAATATACATATAAACGAGTATATAAATTAATTTACAACATATTAGCAATTATGTTTGAATAAACTATTTTACGTACGAGTTTTAATCGTAGCTGTACGTGTGTAAAAACGTTTTTTATTATTTTTTTTTATCAGCGCTAATCTCAAAATAATTAATAAAATAATTATTAAAAATATTAATAATTATAATGGAAATTGTTAAAACGGTGTGATAAACAAAAAAAAAAAAAAAAATAACCATCATCCATATTCAATAGTAATTTTTTCTAGTTTTTTGCCCTTTTCGCAAATCGAAATTTCGACCGACGAATTATAATTCGTCAAATGTATCAAAATATCATGTGAATACGGTGGCGAAGGAATCGCATGCATTCTAACGTACCAATCAGATGCCACGTATTTACATGGTTGTTGCCTCTAGGAAAATTGTATTTTGCCGCCTAATATAACCTTATCAATGAAAAAAATGTATTTTTAAGTAATTATTTAACATAACTACTAAAAATGTAAATCATAAAGGCTGATACTAAACAATAATTACTGGTTATGTTCATAAACTTTTCTAATCAAGAAAATAGTATACCAATACAATATTTATTAAAACTTAATCTAACAACAATTTTTCGAATAAATTTGACCATTCAAATAAAATTAGATTCCTTAAACAAACTAATGTGTTTAATTAGAATTAAGTTTTATTATTATAAAAAACAATAACAAATAATCAAACTTAAAAATGCATAGGTACTTATTGTTATTAAACACCGTATAGAAATAATGTACAAAATTAACTATTTTATTTGTTTGCGTTTTGCTTTTTTTCTGCAAAAGTTTGAATTATGTCTTCAAATTGTATTTATTGTGTCATTTCACTTTCAATCAACAAAATCGCTAAGGATTTTAACGTTTCTTGTCCTAATTTTGATCATAAATAAGTTTTTATCTACTTTTAAGAAAAAAATGATCTTTTCGCAGTACAGTTAGTGGCAGGTGTTGAAATATAAATCCTCAAAATTATTTTTATGTTTGGAAACACTGATTTCAAATCATTTTTAAAAATTATTTCCAAAAGCTTTAGTGCGGTGAATTTGAAAACTAAAAGAGATCAAAAATATAATATTTCATGCACAACCTTTTCAGAATATAAATCAGTTTTATAAATTTTGCAAAGTTTTTTTTAGCTTTTTCCGATATTTAATTTTGTTCTATGGTTTTAAGTGTGTTTAAAAAAGAAAAAGGTTCACAAAAATATTTATAAGCATCCTGTCTGTTTTGAGGCTCAATACTTAATTTATCAATTTAATAAATATGTATTAATTCTTAAATAATTTCTCCCTGTTAACAGAACAACAACTTGTCTTGGTTCATTATATGGAATTGATCTTTTCTTTTTTCTTGAAATTGTTGTTTTATATTCTTTGTTTAGAGCTCGTAAAATTGCATTTTTCTCAAATCATTCAAAATTATTTCTCTGAGATAATATTAAATTTATTAATGAATCATACAACTCCAAAACTACTGTAATATCTATTTCAACACTGAAGTTATTTACTCAAAAATTTTTATCTATTTAATATAAATCCCAAAAATATAGCCATTAACATTGTTGTCTCGAGTTTTTAAACTTCTTGCGTAAACCATAGACTTCGTTTCGAGTTTCAGCTGGTTCACTATTGTTATTTTCAAGTAAACTTAAAGTTTTTAATATTTCATCCAACGAGTCATTTAAACTCACATAAGCATCATCTCTTGATGACCATCGAGTTCCTGAAAGGCGTTTTAGTGTTTTTGATTCAGACTTTGAATTAAACATTAATACTTTCCATCTATGAGTAGATCCGGAAAAAAATATATAAAGATGTTGAATTCGAAAAAAAAATTATTCAGCTTCATTGAAACATTGCACAACAAAGCACCAACTAAATTTAACATATGAGCCGTACATGGTGTGTATATATCAAGGGGATTTAATTATTTGATTTTTGCCTGTAATCCGTTGTAACGTCCAGACATATTATTAGCAGTTACGTGAATCTGACATCTGCAATCATTTATACTAATATCAAGGCTTTCCAACATGTCTAAAATGGCTTTTTATATCGTTAGCTTTATGTCCACAACTAGGTATAAATTGAATGAAACGGTCAACAGGAATACCTTCAAATACATATCGTTATAAGAAGAAGTGTTAATTATATTAACAAGAAGGTGTAATGTTTAAACATTTTTTTTTTTATTGATCAAAATTACAACTTCTGCAGCTATGGCCATTAGTTACATTTTTTTTTTTTAAATTTATCTGTGAAATGATTATTAGATTATTTACGTATTAAAAAGGTTGTGTTATGAAAAAATATTGTTTAATTTTATATTGATTTGTCCAGTCCGGTGTTCTTGAGGAAGAGGATGAAGTTGTCGGAAATATTTGGTCTTATTGTTTCATACAAGTTTGAAGGGATATTATATTTGACTTTTTCGATGAAGTATGAGCGGCATTCTGTTATTATATGTTTAATTGTTAGTTTTTTATTGCATGAGAAGCATAATGTTGATTCTATGTTGTCCATTAAATGACCATGTGTTAGTCGAGTGTGTCCAATTCTCAATCGGTTAATTATAATGTTTTAACATTAATTGCCATCTTTCAGAGTTATCACCCTACATTACAAATTCTAAGAAAAAACCGGTATTTTCAATAAAATATTGGCCTTAAATTGCCGCCCCCAAAAATCTACTACTCTAGGCAACTGCCTACATTGCCTGATGCTAAATCCGCCACTGGTGTCAATAATGTAATACATGATTATACTCTCATCCCTTATTGTTCGTAGCACGTCATGCGTGTTTTTACTCGTGAATTATGCAGATTAGATGATCGAATACTCGCATACTTGTACGAAGACTATTCACAGTAATTTTTTGCTCATATATGTACAAACATAGACAACCAACGATTCAACAATAAAAAAACGACTTAGGTCGACCTGAAATTAATATCGATCTTTATGGCGTTTTACTTATAGTGTCATCCGCTTTAATCTTTCGTACGTTAGCCATCGTTAGTTTAGTAGAATAACTCGTGACGAGCGCGTTAAGAAAATAAAAACGTACGATTCCGTTATCAATATGCAACTTTCCTGGATCCTTTGCTAAACATGCGCATTATGCTTATATACATTGTAAACTTAACTGAGTATATCAAGATGTGTCGAAATACATCCCAAAAATTCGTTTAAAAATGTTTACATCACTGTTGTGCTCGATGGCCGCAAACTATATGTTAAGTTGGATCAATTTTAATAATTAAGGTGTGTGCGATGAGTTATTTTTTTGTCAAGCAATCGCAGGACTTCGTGCACCGATAATAGATTCGATGTGAGTTCGAAATTATCGACGTATTAGGTATCGATCTTTCGGTGAAATTGTCCACAACACTGCGCATTACCGTCAATAAACACTTAGAAAATAACTTAAAGATTATCACAAGACTCAACGTGTCAAATATGCATTTCTCAGAGTTTTTTAATGGAGAGAGACGTATTTTTCGATCAAAGTTGGATTTTGTGATTAATAACGATACATATTTTATCATCATCCACACCGTCTTAATTCTGTCACAAGCGATTACTATTAACTAACCTCCTCATAAATGGAGTATATCGATGGCTAAAGTCATTCCTCAAGAAAAACGGGAAAAACGCTAATAATGCACAACAAATACATAAAGAATTATAATTAGATGTTAACTGCATAATTGTTAAAACTTAATTTTAATATGTACGAATAAAATGTTTTGTGCACTATATAGTTGATTGTTTTTTAATAATTTAAAAAAAATCTCTGGGAAATGTTTAAATCATCATGAAAACATTTACCCACTTAATTTAATTAAAAAAATGTGTCAACTTAATCATATTATTATAATATTATTAATCATATCATATTATGAATTTTCATTTGATTTTAATACTTTATTAAGTTTTTAAAAATTTTAAATTTAAAATGTACTCATTATTTTAAAATTTAAGTATCTCACAGTGAAATTAGTGGTCACGAAAAATTTGAAAGACCCTGTACGATTAACCCATTGCCGAACAGTGACAAAGTTGGTAAAAAAAGTATTTAAAATTCAATACAGGCTGATATTGCATAGTAAATATAAATAATATATAATAAACGGAAACTCGTGCAATAATAGATTATTTGGCTTTTGTTCAAGGTATTTATTTACATTGTATACTAATAAATTAAAATAGTTTAAACCAAGCCATGATTCTTAATGTATTATTATTATTATTATTATTCACTGTTATACTTTCCTATTCGTATATACAATGCATGTTTGGTGACACTGGTAGATTGATTATCCACCAATCGAAGTGTGGAAGACCATACAAATAATGCACGAGTATTATTGTTGTTTAATCGTAAATTAAATACATGAATAAGTAATTATTCATTTAATTAGGTACTTATTTGTGTATTCAAAGTATATAATACTGGACCACGTATATTGTCGACCTTCTTTTTGTGATAAACCGATAAATGTATTTTAGTAATATTTACTAGCAACTTAACTTTCATGTTTATTTTTTTATAGAGTAATATTCGTACCTCCGTGGTTTTTTTGGTGTTGTATCCTATGTTATTATCATTGATATAATAAAAATGTTCAAGAAAAAGTGAAAAAGAATTTACAAGTATTAACCATTTAATAATTTTTAAATTTTATTACATATTTTATTATTTTATTAAAATATATTGTTCTTGGTTTTTAAATTAAAATAATATGTGTGTTCAACATTAATAATTATACCACACCATAATTTTAATATTAAAATATACAAACCTTCGGAGTAGAGATTTATGTATTTTGTATACATTTAAAGTTGAACTTTTTAATCTTTCGTTTTCCATATTACAACGAATAGAATATAGGTAACATTTATTATATACTAGTTGAATTATTCGGCCTCACCCGAAAGATAATTATATCTAGGTTGGAAAAAGTACACGATCGTCGTATAAAATATACATTATGTATATTCTAATGACACTTATTTTATTTATAATATATTAAGTTATATGTTTTTAAATTATGATTATTAATTATTATTAAAAATCAACATATTAAATAACAAAGGTAAAATAATTCCTATATTATCAAATAGTGGAAAACTATATACATCCTTAAAAATGCCATTTTTGAAAACTCCATTAACAGTGCACGCAGTGCGCATATGTATAAATATATATATAAGTACATTCACTCAAAATGACAAATGAACATGTATAATATTAATCTTGACTGTACACTGATCAGTCACTGATCACTCAATAAATGGTACTTAAATTTTATAAATATAGATTTATAGTTTGATAAATCAAATAACAATGACAATGTGATAAAGTTATATTTGATTATTAAATGTGCGTGTACGCTACAAGTGTATAATTGCAATCATGGTTTACATATTTCGTTGATAGCTATTTAAAATAATGTATGCGTAAACAAATGAACACGCTTTTGAAGCACCGGTTAAGGTCGTTTTTAATCGCGTTTTTCGTATTCCTCACACAGACTCTTCCTATATGACCTTTAGTCCGAGAACATGAACATATCGCAGAGCGAGAGCGAGAGAGAAAGAGAGAGATAGACGGAGACGTTCCGGCCAATAATTGCTTTCTATCCTTCAGATTTGCACAGAAACCGCCGTTGACCTTAACTAGTGACCCGGATTGATGTTTTAATTGAACAAAACTGTTAATAGCGATATTTAAATTGAATGGTAATCCACGGCAATCAATGCGTATACCGAGCAAATTCAAAAGCGCGTTTTAAGACCCTCGATTTCTCGTACCGTGCCGTGGCATTCAAAACAATGACTTGTAAATTCGATCGCTTCTCCAGATGATGGTGATGATGATGATAATAATAGTGCATCTGCGCCATTCATCATCAAACATAATACGCAAAAGTGATAATGAAATCGTATTACGTTAACGGCGTACGATTATTCGGTATTATTACGACAACGATAATTTCACATCGCCTAAGCAGTGGAATACGCGTTTGGCGATTTTGTCCGCAGCAAAACGAGCCGAGAATATAACATTAATCTTCTGCTCTGGTATATCTACACTTTCGTTTTCCGTTATCAGAAACCTGACAGATTTCGTTTTTCTATCGACCGACGCTCACGAATAAATTTCTTTAATAATGATATAATATTACGTACATATACATATTGCCAATAACAATGGCATTCATCACGACTACCTATCTAATAGCGATCGAACACATATAAACGATTACGTATAGCGTGTCACAGTACGATTTTACCCATGTGGGCGTTACGCGTACAATTAAAACGGATTATTATATTATATTATTTTATTATCTCGTACTGTTATTATATCCGTATTGTAAATGACAGTTTGTTCTTCATCGCAACGTCTCTAACTACGTGCAACTCAACTCGAGTAATTAATAATTATCTCGATATTAAAATAACCGTCATCATCATCATCACGTAGTGCAATAATGTCCACTGTTATAGACCACAAAATGGAAAGTCGATGCGATATCGAGTCGAAAATATTATATTCACAGAGCATAGGTGCGTGTAAGAAAACTAGAAAAGTTGTCGATATTTTAATCAGTACACGGATTCGATTTGTATTGTTATACGTACGAAATCAAGAATTCAATTCGATTTATTTTTAAATAGAACGGCACGTATTTGTCGTTCGGTAAACATATCGCGTAATTTTCATTCGGAGGGCGTTCGACATTGACCGAATATTATTGATGTGTAGCTGATTCGGCCCGCGAGAAAGATAATTTCATCGCCGTACATACGCTGCATTTTTAATTATATAAGTATCTGTACGACCGGTAAACGCATAATATGATATAATGATGTTTACTCGGTTATTCTATAATATGATATTATTAATATTATTTTAACGGAATACGACAACAATGACATCAAGAGGAAAAATGCGTCGATTTCTTAAAATAAAAAAAGCCAACCGGTGGATAGGTACGCGTGCCGTAGAAATCTATTGTGAAAAATGGTAGATGACTTGAATTCCAGTTTTTCATTTACATTTTTCCAAAGAGAGAGTACGAGAGAGTGTTCACTATTAACTGATTAGAATGGTTGGAAAATACCACACAGTCCCTCCCCTTTAGAAGAGATATCACGGAAATCGGTTCTTTTGTTGAACAGTTGTAGTACAGTCTTAAGTTTAGTAAAATCTTAAAAAAGGTATGCTTCAACAGTTTTATTAAAATGGTCACTTGGGAAGTTATTTTCGTACGTAGGAAATTTAATAGATAAAAATAGGTGAGAAACCTTTAAGTGATTTTTATAATCAAACTGTTCGTTTAACGTTGATAATTAAAATGTCATATATTTCTTATGTCGCGATTTTTCTTGTTTCAATAGTATCATATTGTCTTCGTTTTTTCTTTGGATGACTTTCTTTCTTCTTCAATTTTATCAATATTCTGTCTTTCTTTTAATATATTTTTTTTTGAATTGAAAAATTGCCTTTGAAAGTTTTACATGATCCATAGTTCGTTTTTGTAGTTGATTATACAGAATATCAACATGAAGCATTAAAGAATCATCTAGTAGTAGATGAACGAGGAACTTTGTGTTTAACAACTATATCTAAAACCGCAACCCGCTGAGGACTGTTGGAAAAATAATTTGTCATATCAGTTAAGTTTGAAAAAAAAATCCTTATCTTACGATTTTGTGAAGTTGCTTGAATTAAAATTAAATTAAGCTGATGAGCATAGCAATGTATGAAATGTGCATTTTTATTAGTATTATTTATTATTTTTTGTACATTATTGAGACGTCCGCTCATCAAATTTGCGCTGTCGTAGCTTTGACAAATAACATTTCTGAAGTTTCAAGGACTTTTTCCAAGTTGAATATTATCCATTCAGACAATGATTTCGCATTGTGTTCAGTAGGGTCGAAAAATCCCTATAACCTTTCTACTAGTGTTCCGTCCGATATTAAATATCTGAATATTAATGGCAATTTAAACTCAGCAGATATGTCAGTTGTTTCGTCAGCCAACACAAAGATATATTCTGCTTATTTTATTTCATTTTAAATTCTTTGTGAACATACTGCATACTAAACAACATTTTATTAAATCATTTTGGATTGATTTTGGTAGACCTTCGATAAATTTCGAAGATTTTTTCAATATGATTCTTTAGTGCTGTATCTATTTCTGAATTAAAGTTTATAAGATCTTAAAATACGTCGGGATTCTCTGTATTTGGTTTTTCACCGTGATCTCGAAGTGCAAGTTCAAATGTTCCGACAAGTTTAATAATTTAATACAATTTATTATTTAATTCAATATATAACGATTATGACTTAATTTTTCATTGTATTGTTTGATATTCAACCGATACGCACTAGAAAGTTGTGGTTTTCCTAATAGTTTTAAATTGTATCGACAATTTATGTATATCTTTGATTTTTCATGTGTTTGTTTTTAGAAGTTAAATTAATTAAATAGTTTATTCCATTATTTACCAAAGCAACATCATTAGATTTTTTACCAAAAAGTAGACTGCTTTGATTCGTTTCTAAATAACCTCAAATCCAGTCATGGATTTTACAAATATTGTTTTTAAATTTTCTTACATATTGTCTCGTTTACATTTAATAACTTGCATAATGTTAAAATCTGGAATAGGCCTACCTTTATTTTTTATTTCTATCTTCTCTTCCAACGAGATTGTTGAAAAATTGCATTGCAGTATTTACTGTACAGAATTAATTTTAAAAATTATAAACAAATACATTAATAATATACGATAACGCCGTTCGTCGATGGAAAACAGAAAGCAGAAACATGATTTTTGTTTAAAATCTATGATAATGATCGACGAACATTATCAGCTGATAATCAAAATATAATGTGTGAGAGTGAAGTGCATTACACACTAGGCGGTTTACCCACGCGCGGACGCGATTATTCGCTTAAACAGCTACAATTAAATCTGTGTATTCACACTAAAAAAACCGCGTGAATTAAAACCGCGGACATCCACGTTCGATTGCCCATGTTTAATTTTAAGCGAACAATTTTAACTAAAATTAAATATATTGTTTTCAGTGGAACTATTCATACCAAACGTTTTATTCAAAACGATCTTTATCACTTCCGTTTTATTATTGGTGGTGAACAGTACAGATAAACGTAAATATGTTTGATCTTGAAAATTTTATTATTGAAATATCTGGGGAGAATAGTATTTGGAATACAATACGGTACGTATTAAATATATATATATATATATATATATATAAACAATATTTAAATACATTTTATGAAGGTAAATATAAAAAGAAAAAATTTTTTTTGTTGACGCAGGTAATCGCGTTTATGAACGATCAAACCGACTAGTGTGCAATGATAGGCGATAGGCGGTTTTTAATCGCGTCCGCGCGCGAATAGTTCGCCTAGTGTAAGTGCAGCTTAAAAATAAATTATTATGCCGACACGCGACAGCGACGTCGAAGAAAAATGATTCGCTGAAAACAATTTATCTGGTTATGTGCACATCAATTCCATTACAACGCGGGTCGCATAACTCGTTTTCATGTTTGCACTGTACAAATGTGCACAACGATCGTGTGCACTACCGACACCGTTCCGTGCGCGGACAACCACCCGGCCGCTTGTCCTTGGAACGACCCAATCCAAATATTATATTATTTTCGTGTACTGAATTTGATCATATTTTTATGTTTTGAAACATATTCTAAATAACATTACGTGCGTACTTGGTGGTTGTGTTATTATAATTTATGTTTTCAGTTTTTCTTGAATTTGGATAGACAGTGCACGTGCATTTGTTCACGTGTACACGAGCCACTGCCTTCGGGTAAACTTATGAAATACGTATCGGATGTACTTTTGGTTAGAGTATAATATAGTAATAATATTATTGCGTACCTCTAATGTCATCATTATTTTCACGTAAAAGCTTATAACAAGGAAGTATCCGAAAAATGTTGCTTTTCGTAATGCCATGTATTTTTATTTTATCGTGGTACTATACAGTCCATAATATAGACTCTATACAGCCATTATCGTATCGCGTCGTCGTCGGATACCACCGATGATAATAATGTGCCCGTTTATAGATCATGATATCAAAAAAGGTAAATACTATCCGAAAATACCTTACGCCGAGCCCTAATTCCTAAAATGCCATCGCCATCTTCGATACTTCGAATGTTCGCAACACGCACATTTTGATTGACCGATTACAGATCTTGTCTCGTAAAAACCAAATTTTTTGGAGTTCAAACAATGGGTACAACTAAACCATTTGGTACGTGTTCGGTCTTAAGAAATTCGAATCTAAACCATCACATTCCAACAGTTGACCAACTTGGAAATTAATCTTATAATATAAATTTGCAGTCGAGTTCGGGTTTCATTACCAAATTCGATCACAATTGATTACAGAAAAGTGAAAAGTGTCTTTATTATCCAGATAAAATTATAATAACGTGTCCACATACATTTTATTATATATTACGTCCATGTTTTGTGTCCCTTTATACCCAAACGTGTTAGATTTTGAGTAAATAGTCCAAATGTTCATCACCCTAATCGGTAACTAACAAATATTATTTATCATTTGTTACGTAACCTATACATGTTTATGATTTATTAAAACATTCATTTTGTACTTATAAATAGACATGAAAACAAAATGCTCTAGACAAATGTCAATTATTTATTTTTTTACTATTACAATAACCAAAATACATACAAATCATTCTGTCCTGCCACCGTAAGCGATATAAGAATTCATCATGTGGAATTGTTTAAAGTCGAGTCGTTGTGAGAATAACGGAGATAATCGTTTCGAATTAAAAAAAATTACTGGATTTTATTTATTTTATTTTTTCTCCCATAATATTTAACAGCCGAACATTATAACTGCGTATCGGATCCTTAGAGCGAACCCGATCCTTTTGGAGATGATCCAAATGTCTTTGTACCGAGAGAAAACCGGATTCTACGTTTCATTCGATTTATTCCTGTTGTAACTGATCGATGAAAAAAATAAACTTATCCCGTTCGTTATTAAGTTTACGTCGTTTGCACAGATTTACATCTTTATCTTCAAAGATATTGTAGCAGTTTTATTATTTTTTCGAAACTTATAATAAATGTGAGGATTGAAATGTTTTTTAAGTATGGCGTCCTTAAATCTTTGTAAATAAATCTCATAATTTATAAATACGAAGCAAATTGTTTTCGTTAAAGCGAGATTTTTCAACTCGAGCTGCATGAATAACCGTGGACAGGATTATCAAAATACGTATGCACACAAGACAAATGTTCGGTTGTTAAAAGTTAGACAGTGCGTCTCAATAATTATGATAATATAATATTGTTATTAAGTAAGTATTATGTAATTGTGTAGTATATTAATTACGAAAAGTTTGTACTACTCAACAGTACAGATTTAAAAAGAATATACCATAAGCCTCAATTCTAGTACGCAAACACATAAACATCTCGTAAAAGTGGCACACGATTATAATCTAATATTTTACGTCTCTTCTAAATCGCGGTTAGTTAAACAACCAAATGACGTGTAAACCTACATACACTATTTTCATTGTATTAATTTTATAACACAAGTAAATGTGTGTGCGCGCGTGTATAAGTGTGTGTTTGTGTGTGTGTGTGTGTGTGTAATCAAAATGAACCGTTCTAATCACTTTCTCTTCCTTGCATTCAAGTCAAAAAAATATACGAAGAACCTATAGTGCCGAAGTGCGAACCTATAACTGCGCGCGTGTAATTTTTTGTTGAATTTTTTTATTTTATTATTTTTATTATTATTAATCATAACAACAATAACATCGGGCTTTCTCTAAACTCTCGCTAATCAGCGTGTACTATTCTTACACGGGCGTAAAACACGTATACTTTTTCGAATTAAATTTAAAAAAAAAAAAAAAATTAAAAAAATTGATCCGTTTAATAAAACGATTATATGAACGTCCGTTTATGCACGTTTGATCGTTGCAGTTTTGTTATATCACATTATTATAACATTGTGCTATCGATATTATGTAAATTATTCGGTAGTTTCCCATATATATATATATATATACATATATTGTGCACATAACGACGAAACGTCAGTGATATAATTAACTATAGCCGATAATACATTACGTCTTTTAGCACTGCATTATACTGTAATATCACCTGATCGATTCAATAGCGGCTCATCATCACCGGAAGCTTATGAAAGTAAAATGTCCAATCATCTTTGAGCCGTCGGTAATGGCGTAATCGGGCATGCTGTACAAACGTTTTTTCATTACTTTATATCTAGTGCTATAGCACTTTAGTTATAACTATCTAGTTATAACTAGGAGAACGTTTCTCTCTTTAATAGAAATACGATTTATTTTCTTAATAATCATTAACTAAATGGTCACTTGATTGGTAATAAATATTTGAGAGGAAGTAAGCTTGTGTTTAGTTGTATCAGACCATCCAACACATACAGCATAGCAAAATATAGAACGTAATTAATTTACTTTTATGGTGAATTCGTAGTTTAAACTAATATAGTGGAAATTGAAGGAAGATGATTTTTTTGGAAACACGACAAATATTTTTACTAAAATATCCACGGAAATTTAAAACTATTTGAAACTGAAATCCCAATACAATATAAGAACAATAACTATATTAAAAAAAATCATTATCATGTTTATATTATATAATTTGTTATAACGATGCTTAAGTTACGCATACGCGGAGAAACATGTACAATATCTTTTGAATTATCTACGTGGAGTAAGCTAACGTTAAGACTGTACATTAATCATGATATACAGTTTTTTAATTTCCAGAAGAACTTCAATATTAATTTCAAAAGTATTAACTTAAAAAATAATTAGAACTTTATTCTTTGAATTAAGTCACAGCGTTTTTCACGAATTTTTTCTGATTCAAATATTTATAAAAGAAAACGTATTGTTAGTTTCAAATCAAAAGATTATACGTTTATTAAATTAAATACTGAAATAAAATAATTGATTCCTTTTTAACAAAATGGAAAAACGTTTGGATATAATACTGTACAGTATTTTATTATATATAAACTATAAAGTTGACTCGTGAATTCTTAAGTCTCAAGGAAGAGTAAAATTTAATTTAATTATCAAGATTAATTTGTATTAAAATAAATTTGAAAGGACATAAAACGTAATTGGAGTTATAGATATACAAACTGAGATTTGATCGTATAAATATTGACGATATATATTTAATCTATAGTATAAATGTTGATATAAATAATACAATTTTTTTTACCGATAGGTATTTTATAAGTCAAGTTCATAAAATAATTTATTATTTTAATAGTGTAACACAATAATAACTTTTTAATTTATTAATTTAATTTTTTCTTCGTATAAAGTTGAATAATATCATCATTTATCAACTTTTTCAGTTTTATTAAAATTAAATTACTACATTAATATTTCCAATACGACCGTAACGCGAAACTTGTATGTTAGTTAAAGCATGTCGTTATCACAAGTTGAAATAATAATAATAATAATAAATCATAATACAAATTACATGAATACCAAATAATAACAAATCTAATGCTAAGAACCGGTTATTAATTTTTTTCTTTTAAATTTTTCAAATTTTCAAATTCCGAAAGAAGTATTTTAATTTTACAATTATATACGTTAAGTTTAGTAATAAAATATTATTGTCTACGCGTTTGGAGAAATTCGGTGATCAAATTTTAGGTAAAATATTTATAACTCGTCTTAGTAAGTAGTAACATTTGAAACATATAATGCATCAAGATGATTGTAATAATTATTGTAAGGTCATAGTGACTGTAAAAAAATGGTTTTGTATTAACAACAGTACAGGTGATTTCGATTTGTTTATTTATTTCTTGGCACCGAACATCTTCATCCTGACATTATAACTATAAATGCGGAGAAATTCAATTTTTTACATATATGGCATTCAAAAAATGTTAACAATATTAATAAATATAATAATACCGTGGTTCTGGAAATAAAAAATGATCATAACATAATCACTATTGCGTATACCTTGGTTATGATAACATTAAAGGATGCTTGTCCGAGCAATGGAAACAATCGATCGGTATGGTAATTATATTCAATCAATAAAGCCCGAATAAGATAATAACACATAATATTTTACGATAAAATAAAATTATTACATTAGAATATAATATACAATAATAATCAAATAATGTTATTGTAATTATTATAATATTCAATTGTTGATCGATCGGTATTAGGCACAGACGTTATTGAATAATCCGCCAAACAGTGAAATGATTGTCGAATAAAAGATAATAGATATGTTGCAGTTTACACTTCTATTTATTTAGGTTAGCCGGTTTCGAGATAAGCGTGTAGGATACGTTTCGCTTTCCATTGTACACTTGCGTGCAGCTTTTAGAAAGCATAATAATAATTTTATTATAGTATTCATCGGGAAACGAACGTATTTGCAACGATTAACCTATAGGTACCAGAATTATATATAATACTTTGCGGCGCGCACGTGATTTATTCGGCTTTATTATTATTATGTTCATAACAGCACGTGGTCAAGAGATCAAACGCTAATATTCGTATACTTATTATAATACTATGCGGATCCGTCACGATCGTCAAAATCTGTACGACCTTTTAATTCTCTACTCTCGAACGGACAGTGATTGATATGACTTGTAAACAGGTATCTATATATCATATAAGGTGCTTAAGGTGTTAATTCCAGTACACGTCAAACTGTGCGTGTAAATATTGAATAAACCACGTGAACACGAATATTATTATAGTCGCCACCACCGAATGAAAATTGCAACGGATGCGCTAGAAAGTCTTAATATTCTATACGTATATTATCATATACGGGCGTATTCAATTTGCGGTAAGGATATACCACCTATATACGGGGACCCTCATGTACCTAAATAAACTCGTATGTGCAAGAGGTAATTTTAAAATGCGCGAAAAACAAACCAAAAACATTCGGAATTCTGAATAGAATTTGTTGGTTTCAGATGAATCTTATGTTATCCATTATCGATTAAAGAATGTTACTCGAATTTGGTAGATAATAAAATATACAGTGACTGATTTTGTTTAATTGAACCATTACTCGGTCACTTAACAAAAAAAAGTGACTGGTCGAGTTACAGCGGTAGTAAGTTATAAAAAAAAAAAAAAAATTATTTTATTAAAATATGATATGGTAGGCTAAAAGTAATTTTTGAGATTGCCATGTTTTTTGCTCTTCATAGGTACCCTGTGATTCAAGTGAAATAATTAAATTATTTATCTAGATGAAAGATAGTGATTGTTAAAGCTATAATAGAAGAGGAGTTACGACTACACACATTTTTGTATTTCAAATACAAATGCTGCAGTTTATTCATGTACTCGTAATTTTATTATAATTGTTGTTGTTTGCCAATGTATCGCATTTAAACCTATCGTTTACAAGTAAAAGACGTTCGTGGGTGACATTAATTTTTATCGAATTTCTATTTTTTTTTTTTTTAATATCACCTTGCGAAAATCGCACCAGTTTCTTCGACTCATAGCGTACGTACTTGACTAACTTAAACATCGCGTTCATAGCCGTACCAGAACTCGTACACAATATGATAATTACAATGTGGAGACATGAATACATACAATGTGTTGTAGCTATACTAAATGCAACAAATATGAACACATGACGTTGTGCGTATCGTACGTATCATACAAATCGTTTATGTGAAGCACAGAAACGACACCACGGGAAATTGTTCGATCCGTCAACACGTGCAACACTTACGACGTGAAACTGTCACAATAATTATACATGCACTACCTATTTCTATTTACATATATAATAATGTCAATTGTGCGAATAAAAAAAAACCTCTAAGCAGACACGCTCGGAAGGAAAAAAAGACATTCTGACGAGTATAATTTCTCATCGTACCATGGCGATAGTAATATTATGCACTCGGACACCCTTGCCAAAGTGTCACCGTAGTCGTCGTTCCCCAAAGTCGTTTGGGCACGATTTCCCGTCCACATGAACAACGATCGTAGATAGACATCGAAACGTGAGATATTTCTAAGGTGTCAAACGTATATTATATATGCATATATATATTTTAAATATTTATGCTGTTTATTCGAGAACTGTAAATTTGTACGTTTTGTAGATTTTTTAACTTTCTGACTGAAAATCAGTGTTTAATTTGGCAAAATTAAAGAAGGGAGACTCCGTTTACTTTAAAGAAAAAAGTGTTCCCAAGACTTGTTAAGCGTTATAATTGTAACGTAATAATAGTAGGAAGACGTTAAAATTTCTGAATATTAGTTGAGTACTCCGTCCCTTGCGTCCCCCCTCAAGTCAAGTACTGTTAATAATAACATAAACACCATGATCCAATGATGGTCCAGAAAAAAAATATTAATTATATTTATATAATATGCCAGCGTATGTCGAAATATTGGTCGAGTTATGGAACATTATTTAACTTGTTTATCGTCTACGTTCGACGATATCAACATTTCTATTGAATAAAACCAATTTTTTTTATTTGTAAAACATAACGTTGTAGATAAAAAAAGTTACAACTGCGGAAAAATATGCTGAATTAAACACGAACACCGGAATAAGTAAATTGTAATTGATTTCCATTAAGATTTGTACGAAAACTACTTTACTATTAGAATGACGTTCGGAGCAGGTGTATACGATGTGTAAATTTGTATAAATAAAATCCTTATAATATTTATTACAAAATATCATGTGTAACCTTAACTTAGCCGTGAAACACCGAATAAGCCAATAGTAAACTATTGTACACGTATATGTATATAGAATCGAAAGCGTAATCGTTATAATATTCGAAAAACGGTTCTGATGTAATAAATAATATGAATAGCGTTTAGAAAAAAGAAAACGATACGCCGATAAATCCAAGAAAATTTATATTGAATTGAAGATTTCTGACCGGAAGAATTACGAAATATCAAAACCGCATAGTAATAGTTTGCGCATTATTTTTCTCGTTTCCCCGGCTCGGAAGAGGACGAATTACGATCTCTGTTGCCAAAGCGGTAGTGCGATTTGGCGCGTAGGGTTTGCGGAGAAAGAGTATAAAAAAAAAATAATAATAATACACAAAAATTAAGTAACCCCCAATAGCGACTTCGCGTACGCTGCTGAGAAAACCACGGAAAAATCGCGACGGCCGAGCGGAAAACAAGTTATGTCACACGGCACCGGCGTCGCATCGAAACTCGGACGGCTGTAACGCGTTTTTGCACAACATTTTGTGCACGTACACATGTACGGGATGCAACGTTTTCAACGGACGGGGTAAAGAAGAAGAAAAATAAAAATAAACATGTATAGGAAGCTTACTTGATCACGATGGTCGGCTGGTTGGTCATCTCGACGACGTCGGCGTGAGGTCCGCGTGACTACGGCGATCGGTCGATCCGTGGTCGGCGGAGAGTCGGTCGACGAGTAGGCTACCGCACGGCAGAGGTTCCGCGTGCGAATGACAGGAACACGTGCCGCGGTGTCTGGTCGTGGTCCCGCTCGTGTTGTCCGCACTCACCAGTCGCTGCAACACAGAACCGGTACGCGGTAACAACAATAATAACAACGGCGGCGGCGACGACGAGCCGCGATAACGTGGCATCAGTAAAAATGGAAAAAATGGAAAAAAGTCAGCACAAGCAATGGTACGGTGGGGGGGGGAGGAGGAGGAGGAGGAGGAGGAGGAGAGTGATTTTTTCTTATGTTCAAACGCATGCATTAATTACGATCATTATTATTGTAATACGTACTACGACGCACCGCAACGCTTCAGCTGCAATTTAAAATATAGTACGGACGCGGTGTGGTCTCGACGTGCACTCGCGTCGGCAATAACGCAACAGTATTGTTTTTATCGAAATCGTCTCGAGGAAAGTCGATAAAATCGTACAGCCGTCGTCGTCGTCCGTATGGTTTTCCGTAGTTTTTGTTTTTCTCCTCTTAGCGAATTTCGTTTCCGTCCCCCAACCGTCGGTGCACCGCGTCTACCTGTGACGAGTGCCGTGCGACTGTGTCGGCCGGCGTGACGAGAATGATGGTCGCTGCGATACAACCGCGAAACCGTCGCCTCAGCCGCTGCCACCGCTACCGCCGCCGTTGCCGCCGCCGCCGTCATGCCTCAGCACACCGGCGGAGTGGGCCTTCCACGGAGGTGCCACCAACTTTCGGGGGGCATCGCGGTTCAACCCCCCTTCTACCGCGAACCAGTAACCAGTTGGCAGGTAACCGTGCGCACGCACGTATACCGACCGCCACCGGTTCGTTTATCGCGCTAACCACACACACACACACACACACACACACATGGTCAAGCGCGTAACCAGCGGGGAGGAGGGACTTCTAGGGGTCTAGGCGCACTGCCCCCCGACATTTTTCCGTACCTGCTCGTGTCAACCGTAAACATTCGTGGTTACAAAATGAAAACAATACACTTACTCTTAATTCGGTTTGGTGATAAAATTAGTTTTTTTCTTTGTTTTTCTCTTTTGTATGTTATGAAAATTGTGTAGCAAATTATTTCTAATTGTAAAAGGTACGAATAGATACGAGTTGTGAACCGCAGTTTACAAATAATTTACGTGGTTTACGCAGATTCTGAGAAAAATATCGCATACTACTCGACTATAGGTGAGAAGAATAACTTTTTATTCCAAACCGACCGATATATGCTATTTTTATCATTACAAGAATATTAAATACCAATATTGTAACTTCAAAGAAGCTATACTTAATCCATTGAAATAATTATTAATTAACTAAATGGTTTGGTAAAAGTTTCCTAGAAAAACAGTCGAATTGCGCGAGTGTAAAAACAACAAAGGAAATTTTTTTATTTGACTCCGTCTCCCCCCCCCCCCACCACCCACACTATTAATGGAACATTACCTTTTTGCAGATCCGAATTTTGGTTTCAAAAAACTTCAACTCTCAAATAGAAAATGAGAGCTGTTGTTATATTCATTAAAATAATAATATGATAGAATTTAAGATCTACAATCTTGAATTAACTGGAAACCAACACAAACATTAATTCTATCTATATTTTTACTTCGTGCGGTGGAGACCTTCAGCATTTTGAAGCGATAATTTTAAAAGTAATCTTGCTATAACGTTTCTCTTGAAAATAACACATTGTTTTTTATGATGTTTGTTTTGATTCAATTTTCAGTTCTTTTTATACATTTTTAAGCAAAATGGTAATTGTGATTCTATCAGTCGATTAAAAACTAATATGTTCACTGTTTACTCTCACATTACCATGTCAGATGTTTCGAGACTGATAATATGATTTGCAATAACTTATGTAATAACATATTATGTTAGTTAAAATGTCATAATTTTTGATCAATGATATATCAATTGTATTCTAATCAGTAATGTAATACATATTCGAATATTAGTATTCGATGCTAAGATACCTAATTTGTTTTACCCGTTTTTCCGTGATAAACTTTTTATATTATTTATTATTAATAAGTAATCCATATATACGCAACTAAAGATAATGTATGTCAATGATTAATCGACCTAAATATGAAAATAGTTCTTATCTTGCAGGTACTTGTTTATTAGTAGTTAGCTTTATTTTCTTGTAAAACCATACTCGTTGTAGACGTATATTTTAACATACAATCATAAGTGCCGTGCCGGGACCTAACGTTTTGCTTGTTGTAAGCAGTATCTCGTTCTAAGCGATGCTCGCTGTAGTGATTTATAGTTTATATAATTATAAATTAATTAATAATAATTTAATTATGATATTCGAGTATTTTTTCTTTGTATTTTAATTTCCCTGTCAAATAGTAAATATCGCTGGCTTCGAATCCATTTCTCGCAGGCCTTTATACACCATAAGCCATATAATATTAATATTAAACGTTTTGTGTTGCGCGAAAATTTAAACGAATAATTTTCGTTACGTATTGTATCGTAGCCATAGATAATACATGTATTATCTATGATTGTAGCATCGAATACTGATATTCGAATATTTGAATATTCTAATATTCGAATTATTTACTATATGCCTGAAATAATTTCCATTACTAATACTAACATATTCATTGCATAAAGTACAATAAAAAAATAAAAATAAATAAAAGTATTTAATACAACAAGAGTTTCAATTGAATGTAATAGGTTCCCACAGTATTCAAAGCAAGTTTTCCAGATAAACGAAACCACTTTAACAGTGTTAAAAACTTAACCCAGTGTTAAATTTATAATATGTGATTTCACTGTGGATTTAAATTTTTTTTTTAATTATATTTACCCGCAATATGATCAAAGTTAAAACAAATGATTTTTTTACCGCAAAGGTATTTTTCAAAGATATTATTTTTTATGTGCTACATATATATATATATATTTAAATATTATTGTTAATATTACATTTTACGTAGTCGCGGTGAATCAACCAGCCGCATTCAGTACAAACTTGTGTGAAGTTTTGCTGTTATCTTCCATGAAATATGGTATGTTCCTCGTTCGAATTCGTAAATTAAAAGTCATACTTACAGTAGAATCTATTTAACAAATTTAATGGTTCTTTAAAAAACTAAAATGTTTAATAGAAATTTCGTGAACGATAAATCCCCTTTTTCACTTGAAAACACATTTTTACTGAACGAAATATATGCAAATAATAATTTGTAATAAGCCTAAGTTTTAACGTATAATAAGTATAATAATAATTTAAATTTCTCTAATATTTTAAAGTTATAAATAAAAAATGTTACGTTAGGTACCTACGTTGTAAGATTTGAATACATATAAATGCTTGTATGTATAAAAGAATGTTACATATAAATGCTTTTATTCTTTTTTTCGGTGAATAACTATATAAATTTACGCAATTATTTAAGTGATTTTAAACTAATAATCGAAGTCATAATTTTAAACGGAAAATTTAAAAGTGAACATGTACTATTACCATGCATCCCAATGACTCCAACAGATAATTCAATGGAATTCAAACTTTTCAAACCAGTGTGACTCGCTTTTTCAATGATCATTAACAAATTACTAGAACAATTAAAACAAGTGTATGGACTGAATTTTGAAAATTCATGCTTCTCACATGGATAACTATATGTGGCATACTCACGTATCAAATTGTGTACACACCACAAAAGGAAAAATAAAAAATATTGTATAATCCACTTACATTTTAATAAATAGCATTTATTTGGAACCTCCAACTGTCAGACTTTTCTCAATAAAATGAATAAATAAAAAAATAATAATCCAAAATAAGAAGGTTAAAAGGTTAAGGTTGTTCAACGGTAACACCGAAAAAAAAATTAAACACTCAAAATTTTCTCAACGGACAACGTCAGGTATAACTCACTTATTGATCATCGCTACATTTCAAAATTATATGAACTTGAAATTTGACATGGTGGTCTCTCCAATATATAAAACGTGCAATAAGAAGGGATTTTAAAAAAATATTGGAACCAGCAAATACGGTAATTACTATACTGATTCATTTGAACTTTCATTTTATTTGTTTTATAACCACCAATAGTTATACCGAACTTGGCTTTAAATAGTGCAAAGTAATAAAACCTATGTCACGGCAAAGAATGTTCCGTGCGAAGCCGGGTAATTAAGCTAATATTATTATATAATTATAAAATAATAATATAAAATTAATTCGTTAAATAGAAACGGCTTTTAATGACGCTTTCATGGTTCCATAAAAAATCGTTTAATAGAAATTCTAGTGTTTGTGCAAAAAAATATTTTCACTAAGGTTTTTTTTTTAGTTTTCGTTATATGGAATTCCTCATAATTCAACCAAATCACTGAGGCATAATAATTCTATATCGTTCGGCTTTTTATCCCAAGAAATGACTTCAGTTATTTTGTTTAGGTTATTATGGCATCGACTACAGTTGATGTATATTTTATTTTTAAATATCGATGTACCGCCAGAAGTATTCTAATTTTTAAAAAAAACAAAGGATTAGATACCTAAATTATATCTGTTTTCCTTCCACCCTTACGATTCGAGAATTGTTGTCCGGTTGTATTATTATATTCAAGAGTAATGCAGCAAAAACAATTATGTTGGGCAAAATCTATACCATATTATCAATTGATTTGAATAAACATTCAGTAAGTACAAAGTTGAGTTCAATTCTGATAGTTATTGTACAACTCAGTCCTTTCGATTATGTAGTGATTAATGTAGTGACATAACCGTATTGTGTAGGTAATGAGTACAATGTAAATTAAATAATTGTGTTGCTCGTATAATACATATTATGTAAAATATAAATTAATATATCGTACATATCAGGGACGCCCACAGAAATGTAGCTCAGGAGGGGCAAAAAAATTGTAAATACCTAAATACTTATAGGAAGATTTACTGATACATATTTCATCTACTCATATTTTGTATTACTATCATTAATAATTTTTTAAAAATCAAAACTCATTTAAGTTTATATAAAATTACATTATTAGTTATTAGTTTTAATATTTATAAGAAAAAATATAATAAAGTTTAAACAAAAAACAACTTTATTTGATTGAATTCGCATCATATTTTATTATTTTATTCAAAAAGTAATGACAATCTCCTTTTGTTTGAAGCAAATAAATTAATTGAATCATCATTTGTTGATGAAAAAAAATGTTAGATACTTGTTAGATATAAGGATTGTCGAATAGTCACTGAATACCCAAGATCAGCTTTATGTAAAATAACTTCCAATTTTGTAAGGGACGCGAAAATCTCAGGGGGGCAATGGCCCCCACTGGCCCCCCCATCCGGGCGTCCCTGGTACATATTAAAACATTGTAGTCTGTGAAAGTTAATGTAAAAACTGTGTACTGATGATTGTGTACAAGCATGTAGGTTCTCGTTTAAATTTCTAACACTAACCACAAACGAATTATCTCATTATATTTTACCGACATATAAAATGTACACGTCTGCTTCTAAGCCGTTGGTAGGTATAGATCAATTGTTATTAATATTGTTTTGCAGTTTTTGTCTTTGAAATGTTATCTGTATAGTGATTACGTAAACGTATTTGACGATGATATAAGAAATATGTACATTATTATTATTATTTATTTGGTTCGAAATGATCGATTTAACTGCTCGTAAATTGATACAGCTGTATCGGAGAGTCTAGTAGATAAACATCTAACACTGTCTATATTCGTGCCCATATAAATATAATAAAATATGACATACAAAAGTGTACACATTAAACTTACGCCATTGCGAGTGTTGAGCTGCTGATGCGTTGTTTTGCCACCGGATTCGATTTCAGTGCCTACTCGTATAATATTATATCGTGTGTAATTTCGCGTGTCCCGCCCGCACACGTCTGAGTACACAATCGTGTACCGATTAAACGAATGCATTGACATTTTATTGTTATCAGGATCAAACGCGGCCGCTTGCTTCGTCTTGTCTTAAATTAATTCAATTCGCCATTCCCGCGCAACCGCTAGAGTTCAGGGATGATACACAGTTTCATGTGGGCACTCACGCCGTTGCTCAATAGTTCGTTACAGTCAACAGAATACGACCGGCGATCGCGGCGTATTATGTTGTACGTCCGAACGTAATTTCAGTATTGGATCGCACAAATTTGTAAGCGAAATTTTACAACCGGTGTTTCAACAATGCTCGTGTAGGTGAATGAAACTGTGCGCTGCGAATTAAGAGGTTGAAGTCGGCTATTAGTGATTAATATATAGGATATAAGTTATAATGTTAGGATAGTCGCGTACGCATACGCCATTTAAAATTTCGATTTGTAGTTATCGAGGAATATTGATTTTTTTTTTTTAAATATTAATTTAGCAGCTACGTTTTTTCCACCGTTTATATATATACAATAATAATTTATACAATATAATAATAGGCTTATAGGCGGGTGAAATAGAAAATAGAGTAAGAATCGCTTTCAATATTGAACGAGTGTGTTGTCAAACAAATTAAACATATTTAATGAGCAGTTAATTTATCACGTCATTAGATGCAATGATATTATAATTAGAAAAAATATATTAAATTAAAATGTTTACTATAGTTGAATCTGGATTTAGTTTTTATAATATACGAGTACCTATCAGAGGTGCAGTAACTCTATAAGGTTAGTGATGATAATGCACGGCCTTCGCTCAAAAACAAAAATTAGAAGGTAATTACGAAGAATATTCTATTGTTCAACCTTTTAGTTCATTTCTTCTTCTTTATTTTCTAATCACTGATCGTATATTTGCTATTGCAACTTAAACAAATAATGGCAAATATTGAAAATAATGCAACGCGTCATGGTTACATTATATTGTACGCTGTTGCTTCAGGTATTCATACTTTGTCTGCATGATAAATTAATCTTTTGATAGTAGCGTGATTTGAAGGATAATATAAATCATAATAAGCAATATTACCAAATTATTTTTAGCCTATAGTGTTATACTTTCATAATTGAATGCTGTTGCATAAACATTGCTGGATTAATAATCGTCATTAAAAATGCATTTGTTAAGGTTAGTTGTATATTTGGTTTTTTTATCGGATTCAAAAAAAAAAAAATTTAGTTGTTAGTATGGTCGATTGTGATGAAAAAATAAATCTTTTGTTCCTGCTCTGTCGTTTCAAGTAATATCCTGGAGCATTTATTTGACGAAATATAAAAGCCTTCAGTTGTATGTTTTTTTGTCTTTGTGATTTTTGGTAACATCAAATATTTGATTAATGTTATACTGGGTTCCTATAATGATTGTTTAAGATTAGGAACATATTTACGTAAAGGCTATGGGTCCTGTTGTTCATAGCGGCAAATTTTGAAAAATTTAAAGGGGCACCAAATTATTAAATGTTTAGACGGATGATAAATATTTATTTTGTTGGTTACAAACTAAACTATAGACCAGTATTTTCCATTATTTTATGAACATGACTCTGACATTCAAAATTAAACTAGTCGCCATCACAAAAATATAAAAATAAAAATAGTAATTCAAATAATTGAAATAATAATTCCTAATCATTATCAATTATTGTCCGATTTTTTCTTTACATTTGAACATTCAACTCATTTAACGGTTCAAAATTATCAAAAAAAATCAATTTAGCTATTCACACATAATTATTAAATATTTCAACCAGTGAGTATTTTTTTCTATTAGAAAAATATGACATATTCAAATACAATGTATTTCTACACGCAAAGACAAGACACGAGATAGAATTTTTTCTCCAATAATCCAATTCCACTCCAAAGCATAGCCGGTGAACCATCAAAACATATGTAGTCAGTACAAAGTAGGCCAATTTACCGAAAAAATATCTAAACCAGTTGTAGCTTACAAAATAAAAATTCTTTAAAATAATAGCCAGGACTTCTATAACGTATAAATACTGTAAATTAGACCTTATTTTAAACATTAACAGATTCATTAATCTAAATTAACATTTTTTTTTGCTGCAATCACTTAATATATTAGTTGTTTTAATATATTTTCAGACATAAGATTTATCCTTCGTTTAATAGAGTTATCCTAAAATATAACTAATTCTAAATTATTAACTACATCATCTGCACAGACGATTTAAACCATTGAAATAGCTGCTGGTTTCATAAGTTCTTTCCAATTTTATGCTCTCTTTTTGAGTATGCGATTTTCCAAAACACGACAAAAATGTTTCGATAGTTTTAAATAAAAAAAAACAGTAATTGTATGGGTGGACCGCCAAAATACGCTTTATTTTATTTTATTTTTTTCCAATATTTTTTATATTTTTTTGTCTATTAACCAATATAAGATAAACAGTTTTAAGATTTTTCTTAAGCTAACTAATTTTCGTTGATTTGTTTAACAGAACTTGCAAACCGTATTTACACTAAGGACGCATTAAATTCGAACGATCTATGATATTCGTATAAAATTAAATAAATTTATATTAATTAATTAATTTGTAATATAAATTAACTCATATTAATTCAATATTAAAAAATAAGTTTTACAGAAAATCGCTTTATTTGGTGACGGAGTAAAAAAATGTCTGCTAAACCTATTAATAATTTTATGTTTTTACATGGCCTTCAGCACTTAATTATTATCTTTTAAGTATTTAACTATTAAACTGTCATAACAAAACATTAAAACCCATTAAAATTGATTGAAATAAGGTTGAACTATTTGATGTTGTTAGAATGATTTTTAAAATATTAGTGGTCATAAACTTATCCATAAACTACTTATAATGTTATTTGAGGTTTCCAGAATAACGTAGACATGAGACGAAATAAAATAAATTGTATTATCTTATAATTATGTAATACGACTCACACCACTACAATCAGCGTCGTAAAGACACAATATATATATATATATATACCACATTATGTAGTTGCATTTTTAAAATTTCAAGCCGTTGTGATAAAAACACATTCCTATTTTGTTCCCATTAAAAGTAATTATTAATGATATAATTATCACCGCTGATGTTTGTATTTAAATTAGAAGCGTGTTGTTAAAATACATTGCATGTAAAATAGAAACATTGGTGCTTATAAATGAATGCAATTTTAGGAAAACATACGTACAAAAAGTCAAACTGCCAGTGACGCAAACACGGAAGTGCTAGGGGTGCTTAAGCACCTTCAATTTAATTTAAAATACCCCCATGGTCCGTGTGGCTGTAAATTAAAAAATCAATAGTTAATGATATTATTCCAAACGCAACGAAAAGTTTATGTTTGTTGACTGATGTGTAATGCTCGTATGTCACGAACACTTATTTTTGACAGTTATTTTAGGTTTAATTTTTACATGTTTTTCGTGTAGACATATGGGAAATTGCCGTTCTTAATAACTAAAACAATAGTTACAATATACCACTCTAACTGAGTTATCGTTTAATTACCTACTGTAAAATATATATTAATTACGCGAATACATAATTTCTTAAGATTTAAACCATTTTTATTGTTCATAAATAACAAAATACATTCTTAAAATTTGTTAATGTTGGCACATGCTTATAGTGCCTGCATATTATACGCCAATGATACCATAAGGATAAACAATAAATAAACATTATTATTTACAAGTTTTGATAGCACTCAGAGAACGAGTAAGAAGAATGTGACCCGAATTACGATCTCTCGCTCCATACGATTTTTAACTCTTTCCAAAATTAAAAAACACGTTAAGAGGGATACATTTTGAGTCAGGTGAAGCTATACATACAAAATCCACAAAAGTATTAAAGGTAGTAAAAGAAAAAATGTTTAACACTGTATAATTAATGAAAAATATGAATGGAGCTATGTATAAAATACGAGTATAGAAGGATAAAAATATTAAATTATTAAAATGTGTAAAAAAAGTTTTTAAAGTGAAAGTCTTGTTATTTAATATTCACACTTAGTTTAGTGGTATTATGAATATAATCTAAATATTGGCTATATGTAATGGTAAGGGGCAGTGGCGATCGCAGGGGGTAAGGGGTTGTAACCCCCCTAAATTTTTTCCGATGTCTAGGCTAAAATTTAAAAATTTTAAAAGTTTGAAATATGAAGAGCTAGTATTGAATACCTAGTATCATTGATTATAGAATAGTCTATTTTATTATCAATGCTATTATTTAAGTCAAAATATATTAAGGATTTGCATAATTTTGTTAATTGTAAAATGTGTTATATTTTTACCTCGACAACCCCCCCACCCGAAAAAAAATCCTGTGTGCGCCACTGGTAGGGGGTGTGGTTACATAAATAGCACCCCTAAGGTTTGAACTCTAGTTGCGTCACTGCATACTGCCATGCAAAGTACAAAGATAACTTCTTAAAGATATCCATTCCATCAGATCCATGGTAAATATAAAAATATATTATATTTTTGGAATAGCATTAATAATCTTACACGTAAACTAGTAGAAGTAATGAAATACAAAATTAAAATATAAAAACAACTTTTTCTATTCAAAACATGTTGGTTTAACATGCTAAAAATCCACAACGAATCAACTATATTTTTGCAGAAACGATTATCTCTCTATTCCTGCTAAAAATATGGAGATATCTATTTTAGCTGAGTTCGGCAGTATTATACAAAATAAATCAAATACGTATACATGAGATGTTTGAATGTCTAAATTTAATGATTGCGATAATGCGTGGATTACGTTTTAATATTTTAATTGCTATAAGAAATTAGAACACCGCGGTAATACCATTGCAATATTATAAGAACCGTGTTGATCTTCAATGGAGAGTGAAAGAGACGTATGAAATAGTGTGTCAGAGGACTAGCCAGGATAATCCACCACAGTGTTGTCCACCTCAACACCTGACCAATATTGAGTACTTTGTGATAAAAATTTATTTTTATTTTTTATATATTTTTTGGAAATCAGAATCGTTATCGTGGTAAACCCAAGGATACGATTACATTTCGCTTAGAATAATAAGTCAAGGACATTGTCAGAATTAAATACTATTCACTATTGCACAAAGCTATAGTTTGTAAAATTATGTATAATTCAGTATTCCAATATCACATAACGTATATACGAATTTATGAAAAGATAATTATAATTCATCGTCGGGCGATGATTAATAAGAATACGAATCATCGTACGAAACTATATCACGTCAAGTTGAAAATAATTCAATAGATTATTTATTAGAACAATATATTCGTAATATAACAAACGGAATGTATTCGAGTTTTGATTAATAAAATTGCATCAGCACTTAATAAGTTTTTATCTTAGTAGAATAAATTATACTAATTATAATAATTGAATCTAAAATATTTATGCTTTTGACATTTAATCTAAACATAAACAAAACCTATAATCAGCATCATTGTTATTAAAATATGTAATTAAGAAGATTTTTCATTTAACATTAAATATTATATTTAATATTTATAACAGTTTAATATTTTTGTAAACAATTTTATATATTTTATATTGGTTTCCTTTGGTACTAATCGTCTAGTGGCATATAGATGGACATTATAAGCAATCAATACACATTGCTGGGTTAAAAGGGGGGGCAAAGGGGGCAGTTACCTTTTTTTTGACAATTTTTTGGGGGCATCAATTTCTTAACAGAAAAAACAAAAGTTTTTAAATACATAATGTACTCGTATTATGACTTTTTGGAAGAATTATTAATCATTGAAATATGTGCAAAATACATTTTTTTTTATAATATTATATTACCTACCACAAAATGATCTGACGAGTGAGCGTTCAACTCATTATTATTAAGTATTTAATATTTAGTATATATTATTAGTATGATCATATTATAATTATAGTACTCGGAATTTTCTATTTTCATTCGTTTCATCGTATTATTTTCAAGTATAAATTGTATACAATATTTTTACAGTAGTTTAAACTGATACATTATTATGTTTTTTGAATACCTGTATTATATGTAATTTATAACTATCAGATTATTGAATTTGATATTTTAATGTTATATTGAATATAATATTATATTTTTAGTTATTTATTTGTGCACTGCCAAGCAATTTCTTTTATTATACTATTCTTCCTTCGAGTCTCGTTTATGGTAGTTGTAGTATTGTCAACTGTCAAGTTATATTGACTGAAAAACAAACGGCCTTAATATTTCCCAACAGTGGTTTTTCTTCAATTAATATGAGTAGAAAGCGCATAAAGTGATGATTGGTGTTGAATTTTTCATACTAAATACTAATAGTTCTATTATATTAAGATATGATATTACGATCTGTTTATAAATATATAATTTATTAATTAAATAATTTGAATGCTGTTGTTATTTATGTAATTTTTTTTTACGATTGGTACAATAGTACAATAGGTTTGTAAAGATAATAATTTTAAAATCCACTCCATGCAGCATATTCGTTAACCTAGTACTGCCAATACACTTACAGCTTGAGGTCTCTTTGACCCGCCATATTTTTTAATTATTGTAAAAAAAGATTGGATTGCTAACATTAATAAACATTTTTTTTTAAAAAATTGGCCACGTCCTCATAATCAACTAAAAATATAACAACATTTATTGACGGCTTGCATTATGCAAAAGAGTACTTATGTAAAGCTTAATATATTTTAGTGGTTAAACATATGCAGCTAAAAAAAACATTCGTTAAGTTACCTTAAATTAGTATGATGAAATTGGTAACAGAGCAACAAAAGCAAATCAGTGTGACTAAGGTTGAACCACAAGTTTCTAAAGGTGAACACCCCCTTTGGTGTTGTTATTGTAGAACACGTATCGTGAAACTCCTTCTCCTATGGATTTTTACAGTCTATGATTTTTGCACCCCCCTCGCTTCTTATAATATTGATTGTGACGCGTCTATACACGGAAAAGTGACGTGTAGAAATAATGGACACTGTGACACTATAATGACAATGATGATTAACTACTGCAACGACACAGCGCAACGCGAATTGCCTATACGCGACTCCTGCGGAACGGACAGTTCTCCGATGAACTAATAGACTTATCGCGCAGACAGATATAAACAGTTGACTGACATTTATGCGCTTCTAAATCGATTGGATCTGTTTGAAAACAAAAAACTTGTTTAGATACGTCACTCGTGCAACACAACCGTTTACGAATTTTCGAAGAGGAACAATGAACATTTCGGTTCAAGTATAATAATTGAAATACAATGAAATAACGATTAACCTAATTGTTTCTTTATAATAACTGAGACGCTTTAAAAATATTAAAAATATTCATGTATATATATGTTATATCATTAGCGTTTACAAAAAAGTATACCGTGTTCAATAAAAAATAAAAATAAAATAAAATAACAATTATTTAAATATTGTTTTTTAAAATAATAAATAAAAAAGATCAATTATTAAACTATTCGTAATTATAAACGCACGACTGCGTATGACTATAAAAATATGGGATGGTAGTGTACTGAACCTTACCGTGTGTATATAATTAAATTACCATTTATTGTATAGGAACATGTTCTTAATAAATGCTTATTTTTATATTCTATTTAACTACATACAGTCACGCTATATCTATTGATTCATTCAACAATAATTAGAATATTGATTTTTCATACATTGTATACATACATTTTCATCAGTGATTACGTTCCACTACGGTCGCGTAAAGGGTTTTTAAATTATAAATAAACTTTTTGAATCATAAAATGTTTGTTAGTAAAAATATGCGAAATGAGATAAAATTACACGAAGTACAAAAAAAAAATAAAAATACACATTTTAACTGTATTTAATTAATCCTTTAGTTAATGATTATACTTTTAAGTAAATCATAATATAATTGCATTAGTTTCAAAATTTAATAGTTCGAGGAGAATATTATTTAAAGGTTGCAACTATTAAACGATTAATCCTTGAACAAAAAAATATTGATAGAAAAATGTTATTTTTCTAATGCTGAACTAACACTATTATGTTTGTAATTATTTAAATTTAAATATTATTTGTGTTTACGTTATATATGATCAAATGGTCCATTACAATGTGCATGATAAAAATACATGTTCAATTACAAAACTACAGAACTAATATTTTTTTGTGAAAATGTTTTGCTGTCTATAATTGTTTTGCTCAACATTGCAGCTAAACTAAATTCAAATTAAATTGCTATATAAAATTATAATATTTACGAAAGAACTATCATAAGCTACGTGAAAAAAAAATTCCCATACCTAAAATATATAATATTGCTATTTATTTTTTTATATAGTAATTTTTTTTTCTAAAATGAGTTACAGTAATGAATCGTTGTAAAAATATTATATTTTCAGACTAGAACTAAAACAAATATATGTTCATATAATATTATTGGCAATGTTATACCGTTTGTCACATATATCTGCGTGTGATTTCCCCGATTTCAGGCCAATCTACCGAAAAGAAAATTAATTTGATGTAAGAGTACGAGTAGGACTCACCTGTTGAATTCGTCAAACGTAGTCGTTTAATAATAGATAGTTTATATAAATTATTTTCCGAAGAAAAACATAAACAACTGTTTTCTTGGACTTGAGTGGACGGGACAATTTCATTTTTCGTTGAAAATATGTAGTGCACGAATAAGCAATTGAAATTTTAAAAACAAAAATACACACAATTATCATATAATATTGACTTCGTATAATATTATAACGACCAATAATCAACAATCTATATTTATCATTCAAATACCACTCGCTCACTCATTCACTCACTGATCACTAAACCCTCTAATAGAAAAAACATACAAACTTGAAATTTGACATGATAGTTTCTCAAATATTCTTGATGTGCAATAGGAAGAGATTTTAAAAATCTAATTTTTAAGGGTCAAACATTTTTTGGACTAGATAAATACATATTTCTTATTTTTTCGTAAGCCAGACAATTTTATTTTGTTTAATATTTTTATTTAAATAATTATCGATTTAAGCGTATGAAAATTAATAAAATTAAAAAAAAATAAGAATATACAAAATTTGTGTGCTACATTTAACAAAACATTTTTAAGTTTAGGGTTATTAATCGCTCTAATCTTGTATGGTAAAATATT
Organism: Sipha flava; assembly: GCF_003268045.1. Classification (NCBI taxonomy): domain Eukaryota; kingdom Metazoa; phylum Arthropoda; class Insecta; order Hemiptera; family Aphididae; genus Sipha; species Sipha flava. The sequence goes on from NW_020272917.1 coordinate 2,609,264, forward strand.
TTCCAGGCGAGTCTTAGTAATTGAACTAGTATTGTTTTATATATCGTCTTAGATCACTTTTCATATGTACAAATATCTTAAGAAATTGTTATGGACCAATATGTCTTACATTGATGTTTTTATGTATGATGTATATTATAATGTATTTTTATGTAGGTATGTTTTCTATTGAAATTGAGATATCAGTATATTGCGGCATGTAGTCGTTTAATAAAATAATATTTTTTTTTTTTTTACGATAAGAAAATTATATTGCTTGTTTTATGATTTATGGTAACATGATTTAATAATTATTTGTGAAAATGTTATCGAGAAATGTTTACAGTATTTGCTACCTATGGTAATCAAATGTGATAGCAAATTATAATAGTTTTGTGATTTTTTTTCAAAATATCGAGTGAAATCATGAATTTACGCCAAGTTATTCGTGAAAGTTATATAAGTTTAAAAATGATGGATAAAATAAGTATTTTTCTTAGATATTGTTTTATAGTATATAAACAACGTAGCCGGAACAAGAATAAGCAACAAATGAGATAAATATCGAGTTCCTTGGAAATAATTAATTTGCTGACTGTTCTTGATAACATGGTAATAATATGAAATGATAATGTACTATAATTTCCGATAAGTATTTTAAAAATGGACTTTAATTAATATATGACTAACCTAAACTAACCTATAAAGTCATCTATAGAGTGTTTTAAATTTATTTAATTTTTCCTATAAATAAATTTATAAAGTTCACAACTCAAATTCGTATTATTTACTGAGATAAACTAAAAAAATAAAAAAATAAAATAAATAAAAAAAGAGGTAGTCGAATTCTAGTGAAATTCGTGGAGAATTTATATATAGAGTGTTTCAAAAAGAACGCAGGATTTAAATCTGCTAAATTCTAATATATATATACAATAAAATTTGTTTTTCTCGTTTTATAACTAGCAAATTCATCGATAATTTCTTCATATGAAGTTTTTTTATTTAAATTCGCTTGTTCTGTATGTATTGTATGTATTAATATTTTCATAATTTCATCATTAAATTCAAATGTAGTCTGTACAAATAGGCAATATCTACGTATTTCAAAAAGTATAATAGAAAAATTTCGATTTAATTGTAGGATAAATATACGACTTATGCACAATTTTGTGCCCCTTTGCAATTCGTGCCCTTGGCTTAGCCACAGTTCACCATACCCTTGCTACGCCACTGCACACGGGCCTCAGTTAGTTTAGTTGCGGCACTGACTGCAATAGTCTTCTCTTTAACCTTAATTGATCGGAAAGGACCAGTTCTCCAGGTTTGGAGGTTGAGCATCAGGTCAACGACCTGTTTTCGTTAAAAATGTTACTGTTGAGAATCTTTTACCGAAGCCTTGGAAATAAATTTGAGAGGGCGTGGTAAAAGCGGCAAAAGACCTTCATGGTCTGTAAATCAAAAAAAAAAAAATAATTAAATTAATTTCTTTTAAAAAAACATAATAAATATATCATTATCTTCAGGAAAAGTTTAGGTTTAACAGTGAAAAATAATATCGAACATTTTATCTTCCCTACAAGCCCTACAGGTGATTATTCTTTCCATAAAATTTACCATCACTCGATCACACATTGCCCTATCAAGTTTGTTAAAGACACGACGAATTTTTAGATTACATTCCAAGACATTTCGAACTATGTTTTGGTGAACTCGTGACTTAGTCTATCCCCATAAGAAAAAAAATCACACGGCGTGAAGTCGCAAGATCAAAGTGGGTAGCTTTAGTCTCCACGCAACGAGATTAGTCTGTCTAGGAATTTCTCACGCAGCAGAGTGATTGTTTCTATTGAAGTGTGCCAAGTTGAAACCAAACATTTTTGATGTTCATTTGGTCCAAATAAGGCAAAAAAAAAAAAATTACTGAAATCAATAATTAAAATATTTTTGTATGGTTACAACAAGACGGCGCAACTTGTTACACTTCAAGAGAAACAATCCTTTTGATACGTGATCAGTTTCCGGACAGATTAATCTCGTTACGTGGTCAAAGCTAGCCCCCTCAATCTTGCGACTTGACGCCGTGTGATTTTTTCATGATATGACATATTAGGCTATTAGAACATTTTAGGATGCTTAGCTTTGCTATTTCCGCCTCCACCGTAACAAAATATTAATAGTATAAGTATATTCAACAGAAACAAATTAATGACTAAAATAGTATTGAGGCAGGATATTATTGAAATTCACAAGATGGATGAGGCACAGAGTTGGAACTATGTGCTTAGCTTTAAATTTTAAAGAACATAAAAATCGTTTAAGAGCACAACTCAGTCGTGCAGTACTGGAATAAACTCATGGTTGAAAATGAAATGAATATTATTATATTTATTTATAAAACAATCGTGAATTAATTATTAACATTTAATTTTAATACAATATAAATATGTAGTACGAACTTACAAAATGTTATTGCAATATATCTAGATACTAATTAATTAATTTGAACTTACCTCGCAACTTATAATCAATGTTGATTTTATTATAACCTATTGTGAACAGCGTTTCAATAGTTGCACTTTCGAATAAACATCGATAGGTGTGTCAAACAGATATGCGTATACACGTATATATGGATATTGTGTATAAACATTGACGACTTTTACCGAACACATAGAATGTAATAATTATTAATAATTACCACTATTTGACATGATTCTATGTAATTAATGTCGTCCTGAATTTGTGGGAAATATTTTTTTGTACAAACAAATGTACCGCTATGCGCGATAACAATAGAATATTAATTTATTATGTCTGGTACCGCGCGGGTATATTGTTTAATTAGTCGCGTAACGTTGTCGAAACAATGTCTGTATAATCAGAACAGCGATTGAAATGCACCGGTAATAAAAATTACTATGTACCGATAATTTTTTGCCAAAAAATTTACATCAACGGAATACTCATGGATTGTTCGAGTAGATATACGGTTAATGAGGCTAATTAACAGGCAATAATATTGTTATATTTTTTTAACCGGTTAAGATAATAATTCAACGGAATCGATCTCATTAAACCTCTCGTATATTTCTACTCCATTCCGGATCACTGTTTTTATAATTAGTTTGCTTATCCGCAGTACAATATTTGTGTTTTTCTCGAAGACATGCAAATATTGCATTTATGTTGGTTAAACCTGATCTGAAATCTCGTAATTTCTAATTTGAAGTGTTGCTAAATTCTTACTTTAACAAACGAAATGCACAAAGATTAATGGAACATAAATCACCGTAAACCAATTTAACCATCGATTTGCTCGAATTTTTTTTTCAAAATCTCAAATTCAGGATCTCAAATTTCACGTAAAGTGGTATTATAAAATAGTACCACGGGATAGAATGCTTATTACAGTAGTAATTATTTTCGGGGATATAAATCGTCACCGAAAAGTCTTAAGACATTATTTTCATATTTATCAGAAAAGCCATTTCACAAAATGTTCTACTCGTACGAGTCGACCGCAAGCGTTTTTCTGCTAATACGTAATATGTTATTTAAAAATACAGTAATATAAATAAATACGTATCGTATTACCATAATTGTGCACACGGAAGATGCCGGGTGTATCCGGGCACCCTTCAAAATTTTGTAAATGGGTTTAAATTAAATTAAAATGAAATGTTGGATACGTTCGTTTGGGCATGTGATGAAACGAGAGGAAATAAATGCACTAAGAGTTGTTATGAAAATGAACGTTGAAGGGAAAAAAGGAAGAAGAAACCAAAAAAAATATGAATGATTAAGAATGATTTGAGGGTCGTTAGTGTGTGCGTAGAGGATGTAAACAATCGTGACGGGTGGAGGTATAGAATAAGGGTGATTGACCCCAAATAGTTGGAAAAAAGGAGAAGGGGAAAACAAGAAATGAAATGTTATTTATTCTAAAATAATTGGTTAAAAATAAATTATGTTTTGTTATAGAAAATATAAAACAAAATGTTCTATATTTTCGTGTTAAAACTTGTAATGACTGTATATCAGCTACAATTGTCTATAAAAATACAAATCATAAATAATTGAAACTATCTAAGATAAATTTACGAAATTCAAAGAAAATATATTAATTTGGACTAATATATCAAATTATTAAATAAAAAATGCATGTTTATTTAATTATTTATACATTATAATTTATAGTAAATATAACTATATTTAGTTTTTATAAAATAGGGCCCAAAATCATTGTAGGCACTCCCTGAAGTAGACGTCTGCGTATGCCAAAGTGTATTACCATATAACGCGGCGTTAAAATCAAAATAATAATTATTGTATATTCTTTTCGCGTTAATCTACATCATCATAACATGGAAATACACGTTATATGTGTACATAATACAGTATAGGAAGTTATCGAACTTTAATATTACTGCGCATGTCCATGTGCAGGTGACGGCATGGTAAGCGCATGAATTGTACACGCGAATACTCGTGTAAACGATGAATGAATAGGATGCCTGCGTCGTAACATTATATAGATAGTGCATCACTCCGAACAGCAGATCGTGTACGTTGGTACTCTGAAAACACTGGAAAATTTTAACACCTTAGAACACGAAAATTGACTTTTGAATTAAAGTAAATTATCTGTTTAAATAATAAATATTAAAATGCAATTAGAATAACTACAACAATAAAATAATAACACAATCTACGTTTTTAAAATCAGATGTCGAGTTCACTGTTATACACTGCTAGTGAAAAATTGGCTGTTTGTATTTTTCTCATGTTGAAATTAAAAAAAAAAAAATGAACCTGAAAAGCAAAGAAATATAATCGAAAATGAATATATATGGTCATTTTTATTCCTTTGTTTATTATTTATGTATGTTTTTTATTTAAAGAATTTTGGCCCTCACCTCGTGTGGAGGCCCAGGTAAGTGGAAAAGAGTTGTATAATAGGCGTAGAAAATAATTGAAGAAAACTTTCCGTAGAAAATGTAATAATCAGCAAAACTTATCTTTTTAATCTACATTATAAGCTCGCGTGATTAGTATTGGATCAGTAAGTTTTAGTTTTATCTTACGGATTTACAAGACTATTGGAAATTAATTTGTCGTACATCTTACAGGTTAGTGTATGAACAGAGATACCTGTAGTAGTGAGTCATACGTATTATAACTGTAAAACATTTACAACTATGTCACTCTTACATGATAACACTTTTGTCACTGAAGTTTACAAAAAAAAAAAAAATAATAATAATAATAATGAAATTAAAATTAAAATCAGACAAATAGTAGTAGTTCTTGGTAACAAAACAATATTCATGCATTTGTCATTTCAATATTATTTTTCCTTCTGTCAAGATAATAATTTAAATTAATATTCTTCCAATATTGCATTCGTGTTCGTATAAGTTATAATATATTTCGAAACATTAAGTAAATAACAGTAAATTGGGGAAATTTCATAATCGTTAAATCCCAATGAAACATTAGTAAATATTCGAACTCTAAATAATATGGTACAAACTGAACGAGTCATCATTCGGAGGTATTTAGGTACACGAGTATATAAAGCTTGAATATATGATATGATATCTTATGAACAAATAAAATAATATTCTTACAAACATAATTCAATCGTTGTGTAAAAATGGGCGATGCCCGTTTCCACCAAAAGTAGACCTTTCCCTTTTCCACCAAAAGTGTATCATTTCTTTTTCCACCAAATGAGATATTGACCATGTTTTTACCAAAACAATTGTATACTACGCTTAAATTAAAAGCTATAGCACAGAAATAACTTTATTTTACATATACTATTAATTCAATAAATGTAAAGACATTCTATAATATATACAATATAAGTTGGAAAATGTTAAATTTTATTTAAAAAAATGGTCAGATATAAAAAGATGAAAAAATAATGTATTATGATATACAATACCTTAGTTATGTAAATTGTAACTATATATAATTAGTTGATATTTGTTAACTGATCCAATAAAAAATTTAAAGTTGTTTAGTACTAGTGATTTATTTCCACGTTTACTTTCGATAACTTTAGCCATCATAGAATTACAAATTTTAAAATTTACGTTTTATTACACACGCAGTTGTAATGCACTAATTAAACTAAGCCATCTTTTCACTTGTTCATAAAGTATTTGATTATTTAGATATTATAATGGTTAATGGAAATAAAAGTACATGCATAAAGTACGATATTACAACACATTATTCGTGCCGTTATAAAAGTGGAATAAATTAAATTAATTAATTCAATTTTCATACTTGGTGGTCGATACGTTGTATTCATTTATGATACTGGAAATTAATGTTCTAACACAAAGTGACGATTTTACATTTTACGTGTTTAGTTTTTGTACATATAGTATTGTACAGGTATGTTGATGTAATGTCAGCTAGAATATTTTTTATATTATAAATAAACTTCCATTAAAATGGACATTTATATTTGATGAGTATATTTACTGTGGAGTTTTATTATTATTTGTTGTTGTTTAACGACGGAAACGTTATTTAAATTGAAGGTTTTTTATTGCGAAAATTAGAATACGTATTATTATTTCTTGCATCATATCTAATATAAGCGTGCACGGTAATAGCTTCTAATATCAAATAATATAGAAATCAGTTGGCCCGGAAAAGGTTTTCGACTGCGTTCTATTAATGTTGACGGCATATTTGGTAAACATTTCTAAAACTCAAACTTGGAGTTCGTACGTATACGTGTACGGATTAGAAATTAGACATAATAAGCAAGACTTAATAAACTAGATTGTATTTAAATATTTTGAACATTCACGTGAAAAAGAGGTTAACTGGTAAACTCGTTAAGTTGTATATTCGAATGTGAGTATTAGGTACCGTTTAAATACCCTGTCAATAAAACAAATTGCTATTCTTCGCCAAAGTGGAATAAGTAAGATTAGTGTCAAATATTACGGGAGACTATAAATTATGTATTTCTATTATGTATTATTAAAACTCATGAATTGTATGAATAATTACATATTATTATAAATGCATGTGGTATCATAAACATATCGTGTTACACTATGGTTTGTACCTATAATAGATGTCGTATACCATAAGATTTTTTTTAAAGTATATTAGAAATTAATTTTGTTTTATAATAAATATATTTTTCTTTGTATCTGTAAGTTGACTATATTTAATGTATAATACATATTAAGTTTTTTTTCTCCATGTGCTAGTATGGACACAAAATCAATAATTACCATAAAGAAGGTCCAAAGTATTAAATAATTGGCTAGAATCTGCAATTACGACGTAGCTAAGACAAAAAAAAAATAGGAATTTTTTTTTAAATCACGTTTTTTTATGAAAATAATTTAATTATAACTATATGATTATTTTGAATTTAAATTAAAATGCAAATAACGGTTTATATATGTTATGTATAGGTTCTTATTAAAGAAAGGATTCAATTGTTGTAAAAAACAATAAAAATGCATTAAAAATATGATATAATGCATTCATACCAAATTTCTGTAAAAAATGTACTAAACAATTACTCTTAAAATCATTTATAACATTGAAAACATTTGTTTTATTATTATATAAATTCTTATTCTTGCTAATTATTCGTAAACTTGAATTATTAATCTTCTCCTGCATTCTTTTTAAACTATTTCCAAAAAATGAATATACAATTTAGATACAATTCGTTTTACTTTTATTTTGTGTTTCATATAATTTAAATATATATTTATATGTATAGATTAACTTTAACAACATTTTTATCAAATGATATCCATTAATACATAAAAAAAACATTAAAATGTATTTAAAAGGTAAAAAAATGCTCTAAAAAATAAAAAGTTTTAAAAATGGAAAAAAATTCAAATTAATAGTTACATTTTTCAATTCATTGTGCACGAATTGAACTTTGTGCTTGGAAAGCAATAATTTTGGACGACCAAAAAAAGTAATGTAATTTGCATTCAAATCCATCCCCTAGATTTTACATATTGTTTTAGTTAAAACAACTTATCACTCGAATGTGGAATTTAAATATATCAAAGTTGCATATTTTGTAAATCTTGTATGTACCGTTTATAATAATTAATTTCAAGAATGAAACACATATGGAACTGTAGATTTGACCTTATCAAACGATGTGTTTTTCTCAATTTTATAAACGAATGATACAAAACAACCTTTTCTATTTAGGCCGACCAACATATAAGTAAGAACCACTAGTAATATAAAACCATAAGATTAACTTACGTTATAGTAAGCTATGTAAATCACTCAAACAAAATTAATACCTATACATATATAACACGTTTAACGGTATATTTTATGTATAAAGGATGTATTAGGAATATAAAATGCAGAAAAAAAAACACACGTACACAAACTCAACATATAGAGACACGGAGAGATAAAGCGCAAGAAATGTTCGTTGGAAACACTGTGTCATGACGGTCATGACGCCGAGAAAACATCGGAATCGAATAAATTATGTTACCGAAAGAAGTGCGTATACATGTACATACAAATTATACATGTATATCCACAGAGTTTCTTCGTTTCGGCTGGACGTGTATAAACAATATATGAACATAAATAAAATACATTCGAGAAACGGGATAACAGTAATTTCGGTTTAATTATGAAAACCACATGAAACGTATACTGTACCTGAAGCTATACGTAGATTATACTTGCAAATCGAATGAAATGCGAACAAATTTTACTCTGAGCATCATATGATTACGTTTTTAATTGCATATAAAATCTACGAACAAAAAGTATAACGAAATCCAGTCGCGGTTCTTGTGTACGGGCAGGATGGGCAGCTACTATAGGGGCAACTAGGGTAAAAAATCTGGTGAGGGCTACAGCCCCCCTACCAAAACTTAAAATAACCTGTAAATTACCCCTATTCGTTTATATCATGTTAATATATTTTAGATTCTGAGCCAAGTTGGATTTACTGCAATGTGTCTTTTTTTGTATGTGACACTATTGTGAGTTAAGTATGATGTATGTGGTATGCCATGTATAACATGAAATATTCATGAAGGGGTTAAATATTGGTCCAGAGGGCTAAGTCTAGTTTTTGGAAATCCCTTCCCCTTAGTTGCGCTTATTCTGTGCTGTAGGGCCATCGAAAACGTTTGAGTATGCCATGTATAACATGGAATATTTGTGGGGTGTTAATCTTGGTCCGGGGCAGGGATAAGCACCCCCCCCCCCCCCCCCCCCCCCCCCCC
>NW_020272917.1:2618617-2689819 GCF_003268045.1 Sipha flava
GGTGTTAATCTTGGTCCGGGGCAGGGATAAGCACCCCCCCCCCTCCCAGCCACTCTAGTTGTGTCTATGGCAGCTGCCTGTACCAAAATTGTTGGCATTTATTTGTAAAAACAGTTCAACATCCTGCAACCTATTGGCATTTATGATACAGAGTGGGGCACTGAAACGGTCGATTTTCAAAGATAAATTTTCTCAGTAGCAATTAAAGTAAAAATTCTTTCTAAATATTATTAGTCGCAAGACAACATGCCATTTAGTAAACATGGAACAGTGGAGTGTTGAACAAAGTGCTTATGCGATAAAATTGTTTTAAAAAAATAATGACAGTTACGTAGCTGCACAGCGTTCATTTGTTCGTCTCCATTTTAATCTTAAACGCCATGATTCAGTACTATCGGCATGGCAATTCAAATACGGATAACCAACTTTTAAGAATCGGGTTCAACATTAAAAAAGAAGCCTGTACGAAAAAAAAGCACGTCGCTGTGTAAAATCCGACCTAGACTTCTACTGAACAAATTTAAAAAAAACATGTTTTGTACGACACCGTTCACGTGCTGTGGGCACCGACGCGGCGCTCCGTTATTGTTTTTGTCGATAAGAATACGGGAGGCTGTTAACACATCATGTACTAGTGTGTTTACGTCGCGTCTGTAAATTCGTTTTTCGACACCATGCATTGTGTTCTATACTTTTATTCGATATTTGTTGGTCTGTTATTTCATACTTGTAGAGTTGAACAAAAATCAAAAAAGTATTTTTACAACATTTTATACTACGCGGACAATGAAATGATGTTTAAATTCATTGAAAATAATCAAATACTATAAAAATATACATGCATGCAAACCAAAGTTTAATATGTTTTTGAATCTAAATTTATTAATTAACATAGCGAAATTTATTTATAATGTAATATTTAATAAGTATCAATCATATAATAATAACTGTCGAATCGTTACAAAAACGAATGATCAATTGGAAAATATTTGTTTTTAAATGCTTCGAAACAATGATGTTTAAATTCATTGAAAACAATTAAATACTATAAAAATATACATGCATGCAATCCAAAGTCTAATATGTTTTCGAATCTAGATTTATTAATTAACATAGCAAAATTAATTTATAACGTAATATTTAATAAGTATTAATCATATAATAATAACTGTCGAATCGTTAAAAAGCGAATGATCAATTGGAAAATATTTATTTTTAAATGCTTCGAAACTGTCTGACTTGTATCAACAAGTGTATAGTTATGGTGTAGTCCTCACTAAATTGAGAAAACAATTTGAATTGTCTATAATAATCCCTGTATCCTCAGCTAGTTCTAAAAGTAGTTTTTCTACTATACAACGTAGTAAAATAAAACTTACATGAAAGTTACAAGGAAAAGACCAAGATTAAGTAACCTAACTTTTATTATCTAAAGATAAATATAACTTACAAAAACTGTTAAAAGATCCAATTCCGATTATAGAAGTATTTGGAAAAATAAAAAAATAGAAGATTACAATTTCAAATAATTCTTATTTCTTAAATATGTATATATTTTTTAGTTATAAATAATAAATATTTAGTTTATACTTGCAGTTTATGTATTGAACTGTATCTTTTTTTAAAGAAAAAAGAAAATCTACCCAAAAATTTTTAAGTATTCAATTTTTTTTTAATGCATTAATCTTTAAGAAAAACATTTGACGATTGAGAATTAATATTGATTCAATAGTTTATTTATAATTTTGTCTATAACCATATGAAATTTGAATCCTACAACCACCCCTGATGAAATCCAAACACCCACGGGTCATTTTTTATTATTTTATTAATTTATTATTGAAATCGTTTTTAAACAGGTTTCCATCCGACACCAACATTGATAATACAAACGTACACGTTAGATGATTATTTATCGCGTATTCTGAAGACTTATTAAAAATATGCAAAACCCAGAAATTATGAACCATGTTCGCAACAATGATTATGAATATATTTACAGTTCTATCTCGCTAAAATATTATGATCAAACCGGTTACGTACAGCGTACACTGAACTTTATAATATATATTAACAACTAGTCAACCGCTTTAATTTGGTATTAATTTGTCCTCTATTCGATGATGCGGCCCATCACGGACATTGGATAATATGAAATATATTAATGCGATTGTAACCATGTTAACAATACAAAATCTTGTCCATTTTTCGTTTTCATAGTTTATTTATTGATTTGTGATATTTATTTGAGTTGTTATAGATCATACTTAAAGGAAACTTGGAAACTAGCTAAAAAGCATTTTGTTATTCTAAGATGTTCACTTTTATCATTACTCTTATCTTTACAATTATTAAGTTTTGAATACAAGCATTGGAAGTCATAGTGCTTCTTATGTAAAAATTTCATTGCATATTCGCATATAACTAAAAAAATCAAGATAAAAGATGTATACAGTTGAACAATTTTTTATATTTCATTCGAGCGTATAAGGGGTTTGAAAACTGGTTTTAGAAGGTCAATAAAATGTAAACCTTACTGCTTTAAGTGTCAGTAAACTTAAAAGGCCTTGGCGATTATACATGAGATAAAGATATTTCTCCGTATTCAAAGATTATTTCAAAGAAGACCAATTTAATAATATTTAATTAATTTAATTAACTAATTGGTAAAGGCTAACCCCTTTTAAAAATTCAAATATTTTACACATATTTAAGTTATTTAAGTTGTAATGAAAAATAATTTAGTGACTTATATTTAAATGAAAAAAAATTAAAATAAAAATGAAACGAGATGAGTTTTGAGCAATAATAACAATAATAAATTATTCCTTATAGAAAACCTATAAATAAATATGGCCGTGAATTTTTTTACTTTTGGTAAAATACCAAAATACTTTTAGTAAAAAAAATATTTCTATTGAGAAGATAATATTGAAAATAAGTTTTAATACTATAATAGTAAATTATTTAAAAAATATACATAATAGAAAATAATGCAAGCAAGCCATATTGTTTTTAATGTTATTTACTCGCAGTTTTATCATAACACCGGTTTTGTTAATAAGTATGTTGACTTGTTATTACGGCTCGTAGCCGTCTTTTGTCCGTAAAAACTTCGAATCTAATATTATCGATCGGTGAAATAAGTCATACAATATCGAACCGAATACAACGCAATAATGGTATGATGTGTTTATATTCTAGAGTTTAAAAAGATTATTAATCAATAAAGTCCAAAATTCGTACATTGTCCTAAAGCTACTGCTGTTGGTTACACTTATGTTTGTACAGATAGTTTTGTTTTTACCCAATATATTATGTACACAACGTGTTCCGGAATATTGTAAATATTAAATATCAATTTCTCCCCCCCCCCCCCCATTGAATATGATTCTTGAAAACAGATTGTCTTTGATTCGAGTATATTACTGAGAGGAAAACCCTCCTTGAGTATTCATTTTGCATGCAGCAGGCTAAACGTAATAATAATTATAATAACGTAATAATTAGCATTGGCCGTTTTTACGGACTTTCCCAATAGAAAGGGTGAATTATTTTGTCATTGTTTTGCTACTTTAAGATAATGCTGATCTCGTTCTTGTTCAGCCAAATCACACATTCGTAATAAAATATTATCGTTACAATTATTTATGTTGTACAAAATAACATACTCTACAACATTATTTATTAATTAATTTAATTAACAATTTTTTAATATTATATGGTTTTCACATAATTATTGATATAGTTTTCTCATCCATAACTTATTTTTATAATAAATATTATTTATTTGGAAATGTATTGTGTAACCTGAGGAAAAATTAGCTATGTGGACTTATAACTAACAAGTGTAGCACACAGATATAAAAACCACGCGCACAGATACAATTAAATTATGTTGTATTTCGAGTTTTCTGTGACCGCCAATGAAAAATGTACAAATAAAATATGGCTGTTGCAAGTACAGGTTTTCGTTTGAATTTAAAGTCACTATTCACATTTTTCTTAGTAGACAAATTCTAAATTTTTCTATAGGTAGTGTTTGCAGTAAATATGTTCACGTGTTCATTATTTTTTTAATTTCATTATTTCGCAGGTAAACTGTAGTTATAATGTTCCTACATAGTTTTAAAAACTTTGTGACTACATTCACGAATAAAAACGTAAATATATTTTTTACGAAGGTTCTCATATTATAATTATTCGGTGTAATGCGTGGACATTAAATAAAAAAATAATAGGAAAATAATATGAAATAAAAAATATGAGTTAAATTATTTTAATAACGGTGAATACGTTTACGATAATATCGACGAATACAGATGACAAGAATTACCTCAACTCCGAACCCGAATACCACTAACCAAATAACCGTATACAATTTTACATACCTACCGTAAAAAATTGTCGAGACAATCACAAATGTTTCTAATAAAAAGTTACGTACAAGTTTTGAAAATCGATTACCAATATAATGGTGTACAAATACCGAACGAGGTATTATAATAATTGATAACTATAATATATTAGATAGTTTCCACGTGATATTTTCTAGTAAAATGTGTTAATTTTTTTTATAACACCAAATTTCTCTTGTATTCGTCGAAATGGATTAAAAACAATTTGTATGTATTGTTTATGACTTGTAACAAACCGAAATATCTTTTTCCCACCTGGTGCGTAAATAATGTTCTTATTTTTTGGAATCGTTTGTATTTATTTTATCACTACTTTTTGTAAGCTTAAAAGTAAATTATTTTCTCTGTTTTATTATACATAAACGTAATGTTATTCTTTCCAAATTATCACTTACAACTCGTGCATAGTCTTATCGATTAAAATACATAATATGTTTTATTGTAATCGGTTGTGATTGTATTATTGTGCAATAAAAATCTAAACAAATCGTGAATATAAAATATAAAGTATATATAGAGTATCCAATACCGACAAACAGCACGGTTTCTTGTCACAATCAGACACGTGCAAAAAGTAATTCTATGCTGCGCTTTGTCAAAAGACGTTCGGTTCAGTTTGTACACGATTGATGTATTTTTCATTATTTCGTACCACACATCGCTTAAATGATAATATATATAAGTATTTTTTATATACATTTATATATTTTATATTTATAACACTCATCATGGTATTTGACGTATTTATTTAAATTCCCATTGGTACGTTGTTCCTTCAAACACGATATCTAGATATATGCATCACGGCTATGATCTCAGTGCCTCTATTGAGAGTAATCGAAATATGTCTCAATATTAAAACTGCCAATTTCGATTCAAATTCACTGCAATTTTCAGTGACCGAATATTATTGCAACAAGTGTTACAGTTATCGGCTAATCAATTGGACTTATTTTTATATTTCATTTTTGGATTGTTATCCATACGGAAACATTGCGAAAATGAATGGACATAAAAAAAAATAAATAAAAATTGATATATAACACTAAAAATGTATTATAAATGTATTATTGAATTATATTTATTAAAAAAAAAAAAAAAAATAATAATATATAATTAAAAATTGTAGGTATAAATAATATTAATTAAGAAAAATATTTTGTGATATTCCACGCAAAAATGATGTTTTAGTTCTAGTTACTAAACTGTAATTGAACTTTGAACAACTATTAAAATCTGTTTATCTAGATCAGGGGTGGTCAACCTTTTTCTATTTTGTGCCAAATAATAAATACAAAGTTGAAAATGTGCCTTAAAAAATATTTATTTATTTCTATAAAATATAAATTTAAATTTTAGATTTTTTTAATATAATTAGATACTATTTTTATGACAGTTTAATGCTGAGTTTGTTTGATAGATATTATATCTTCGTAATTTGATTGAAGTTCAGTTGAAAGCATAAGCATTACATTTTTTAAATGAGAATTTGTTAGTTTGGTTCTGTACTTATTTAAAAGTCATCCGAGAAAAACTCTTTTCACTTATATATGTAGAGCTGAATCTACAAACTAATTTCAATGCTAGACTATGTAGTTCTGGAAAATCTTCTTCTGATACATATTTTCAAAATTCTATAATCTCAGGCAACTCTTTATATTTACATTTTAAAACTATTGAACTTTGAAGTTCAATAATTTCCAATTGCATGTTGGGGTTATATTTTTGGAGATCGTCTGTCGATATGATAAATGGATTAATAAATACGTTATTTACATCTTCTTCTTCTTTAAATCTACTGAAACTTTCTTGAAAACTAACAAATAGTGTTGAAGTACGATTTTTAAAAATTGTCAAAGGAATATCTGTCGGTAGATAAATAGATTTTAATCATACAAAATGATCTAAATTTCCCATTCCTAAATTACTTTCGAACAGACGAAGTCAAGACATGAAAGAATTTATAAAACCTACGAGGACTGGAAATAAATTTCCTTCACCTTGGAGTCGTTTATTGAGAATATTTAAATGTTCGAGAATATCAGTTGAAAACTCAAGGTCATTCAACTAATTTTTATCTCTCAGTAGTTTACATTCATCAGGCAATTCATTATTTTTTTTCTAAAAATTCTATGACTTCGTCTTTTCGTCATATTTATAGCTTCGGATTACGCCTAAACTCGAATCCCCTGGTTTATTAGTTGCCATTTTTCGATCATACACACACACTTAACGACGCAGACTACTCGTAACGCACGGCGATTAAAATACGACTCAAGACAAGCTTGATTATTATGTGTAATCTAGTACACACTTAGAAATGTTATCGTATCGTATCATAACAGTTATCGTATCGGAAATTCCACTGTCATAGTAAAAATCTAATTTAACAAAATTTTTTTTAGAAATTTTCGGCGCAAATAAGAAATATTGAAAATCATATATTATTTTATCTGACGTTAGTGTGCCATTCAATAACAATAAGTTTCCCACAAATGGAACGCGTGCCGCAGTTTGGCCATCTCCGATCTAGATCAATGAATTTCTATAACTTTTTCGGGGACTCTTACCTGCTTCAAGTTAGTTATACACATCGTGTTTTACTAGTATTTTTCTTAAACAGTTAACAGTTAATCACATATTAGGTTTTTGGACTCTAATCTAATCGCCTATGATTTTGTAATGTTTAAATAAACTAGAGCGGCAGAACTATTATAACATTAAATTTATATATTTTACATTATATAAGTTATAATATCTAATAGTTGTTTTACATTATATATATTTCTATACATAACTAACGCCCAAAGGGTCACGTACAAACGTCCACATCTAAATGGCTACGTCCATTTGTTCTAGATCAGGAAACAATGAGATAGAAATTAATTTTTATCGATAAATAAATATTTTAATAAAATGCACAACAACCAGTCAAGTCCCGGACTTTTGGTATTTCTATAATGTTGAGTTATATAATTGTTACTAATTTCTACAGTTTAAAGCTTGGTATTTATTGTTGTAGCCATCTGCGAAAAGATTTTCGGTTGCTTTTGCATGAAAAAAAAATACATACAATGCACCTTGAACAACCGGAAGGTAAATAATTGCATACGTCTTATGTATATAATTTGATAAAGACTGTATAAATAATAATAAGACCTATAAATGATCGCATTCCGTTATGAGTGAAACAATAAAAAAAACTTAACAAATGAATATTAGTTCTTTCCAGATCGGCCAAGGTATATAAAAAATATGTTTTAAATTAATGCTATAAATACTTCCGGATGACCTTACACTTAAATAAAGCACGTGAAATATTCACTCTGTGAAATTTTTTCTTCAACAGTTTTGGTGTACAATACAAGTAGCATTTTCTTAAATTGTTAAACATAATATTATCAACAATAATATTACAACATTTTTTTATCTCTTACAGTTGTCTGATTTTCAATTTAATTCATTTTAATCCTATATATTTTCTAAGACTTTCCATGCACTCAATAATTTGTCGATATCAATTGAAATTTTAGAAAATATTATATTTTACTCACTGGATCATTCTGCAATGAGCTTTTGCTGAGACCATCATTTTTGGACTTAAACAAAATCTAACTTTTGGGAAATAGTGTATTTTGAATGAACATCAGCTGTCACGAGCCATCCAGAACAACAATGATTATTTTGTAAAATAATCCCTTTTACGGTTTAATGAATACAACCTCAACCATCTGCAACTCGTTTGTATTGGTCGTCACCAGACCTAGTAATGCCACATAGTGAAGCAGAACAACTCAACCTCTTGACCGGCAACGTTACTGTAGACAATCACCAGCGTGTCGTGTCAAATATTATCGATTGTCCTGAAATCCTCGAGCGTTTAAATTTTAGAACTAATCAATCTAACTCCAGAGATTCTTCATTGTTTTATCTTTCAACTATATCTTCAATATATATGTTATATATTATTGATAATGTTTTTATGTCTTTAGGTAATTCACTTGAGGATTTAGATTTATTTAAAATTACCTTATTTAATTTATCGATATTTTCATCTAATTAACACATTTCTTATTACAATCAGTGTTACTTATTCCATTGTATTCTAATGCAACTATGTAACCAACCAATTCTACCTATGTCTTTGTATTTTTAAGGTCACATACGCATCTAAAATTAATATATTGTTCTTATTTTATTTTCAAAAATATCTAACTTATTAGTTATTTGTACACTGTTATCAATTTATAATCCTGTAATTGGAATTATTTCTGTAAATCAAATTATTATAATTATTATTATATAGTCTAATCTAATCGAAAATACAGTCCAACGAACCGATTTACAATATTTACAATATTTCAATAATTCTATTAATTTGTTATTTATGGCAATAAATCACGTGCATAGTCAGTTACATACGATAGAACTCCTCGATTGAAAAACTTTTCATAGAGTGTTACATCATTGTTGCGTTTTCAACGTATAATAGGTTTTAATATTAAATTCATAAACGAAAGACTGGATATATGACGTGCATCACATTGGAATAAAATAAAATTTTTTGTTTTTATGAATCATTAGAATTGAGATTATTATATCACAATAATAAGCAAAAATATGAAGTATGTAATCAAATGTATTTATTGTAGGTTAAAAAACGAAAATAACTATATATAAACTGTTAACTAAATTTTTGTTTATCATTATTAATAATTTATATACATATATATATATATATATAAATTCATTAAAATTACTTTGAGTAATATAATGTTCTGCATGATCTTTTCGAATAAAAAGCGCAGAAGATAATTTGTCAGCAAAATATGTGAGCATAATGTTTTTAACCCTTAATATTTTATTATTTTCAGATGAATACCAATTACAATAACTCTCCACAGTAAAAAAACGCCAACGAAATCAAAAATCTTAAAAAACACTCTAAATAATTAAATAATCAATTTATATAGGAACAATATATATATATATATATATATTTATGTATAAAAAAAAAAAATGAAACTGAAAATGCATTGGAATCTCAAGTCTAAGTGGAGATTTCACAAAAATCGTCTCTCCAACAGCACCCATTGAAATGTTGGAATTCGTCGTGCAAACGCAAATTCCAATAGTGCGTGTTTATTGTTGATAAACGAAAAAAAAGGTACAAAAAAAACTAATTGATAATTTTGAACGGGTGGTGCGGCCGTAGTGTGACGTACGTTGACGTAGCAATATATAAATGTAACGCTAATAAATTGTTTGCCCGTCCGAGTGAAATATGCGAAAGCGATTATAGGCCAGCTCCGGAAAACGTCGGAGAAAAAAAAAAACAAAAATTAAATAAATATAATTTCTCGCCATTGACTCGAGGAGAAAAAAATCGGCGAAAATGATAATGATAAAAAATAATAAAACGATAATAAAATAAAATAAAAAAATAAACGGTAATAACAACAGCAATAATAAATATGGGCTACCGCGTGTGCCGCATATAATGTGTGAGCGTTCTTCTCGGTCGCGCGGTTGTTGTGTTACGCGCGCGGCGAGACGGACGCGGTCCGAGACGGTTATCGTCTGGTAATCGACGAAATATATGTCGCGCGCGCATCATCGCGTGGCGTACGTACCACGAGCTCATCGTGACGCGCCGGACGGTCGTATTATTTTGCGGGCGAAAAAATAATAACAATAATGATAACGCAACAATACCCGATCGCAAACAAAACGGACACGAAGAAAATGGGCGGAGGTGCAGGAGATGGAGGGAAAAAAGCGATGGTCGGGGGAGAAAAAAAAAAACGGCATCGATAAAACCATACACCGGACACTGGCTGACTAGGCACGTTTGATGCAGGACCGATAGTTTTCCACTTGTAATTATATCGTGGAAATCATATGTAGAAAAACTGCGGATTCGGTGTGAACTAAATAGGCAAATGACCATTTAACTTATATATTTTTACATTGTTTTTTTTCTTTCTTTCTTCTTTGCTTTACGCCGCCTAACCGTCACCGCACTATACACAGTCCTTCTTCCTCCTCCTACCTACTTGTCTGCACGCACAGTCAGTAGCCCCATATAGTTCATTGTTGGATTCGTTATAGTGACTGTATTCTTTTTTTTTTCTGCTCTTTTTTCCTCACTCTTTCGCGTCGTCCTCTCTCTCTTTCTTTCTCTCTATCTTTCTGCTCTGTCCGTCTTTCGCGAACTCCAGTCCTCTTCCACCCGTCCACCGTGCATTCCCCTCCCACTGAAGACGAAAGAATGACCGTAAAACTCTACAGGGGCCGGTGGATTTCCCGCGATACCTTTTTTCGGCGACGGCGGTGCGGGGGATGAGATAGTCACAGTGGCGTCAGAAACACCGCGGTGGTGATCGATCGTCGTAGTCTCATTTCATCGACCGTCCGCGAACACCGAGAGCGTGGCGTACCGCAGGTGTTTGTCCAAGCACACGCAGCCACGTACGCGACCGCACACGCAGCGTCCCGTCCCACTGAAACGTGCACCGTCCCTTCGCGCCGTCTCACCGCGCCCAATATGTTGCCCGTGACCGTCATACTGTCGCTGTGGTCGGCGTTCGCGCTTGGCCGGCACGCGCCCGTAGCGGCCGCGACCGCGTCGGACGACGAGTGCGTGCTTGACCTGGCCATAGTGTGCCTGGACGATAAGCTGCTGGTGTACGTCAACTGGCTGGAGAAGCGCGACAAGCTGAACGTGGTTGGCAACATCGTGACCATCGTCAAGAAGCAGGTGGGCCGCGCCGAGGACAGGTCCAAACTGCACAACAACAGCGCGAACAGCAACAAGAAGCAGCGGGTCAGTACGTCCCTGGGACCGGCCATCGACGAGTACTTCGACACGCACACGCTGAGGATATCGCTGCCGTGGATCCTGGACGACGACATCGATCTGGAACTCGACCAACAAGGTAACTACCGCGCACCGTCGTCCCTCGGTACCTGCGTTGTGGGTAACTTGCACGTGCAGTTTCTCCGTGCCCATCCTTACGGGACATTCCAACCCCTCCAACCGACCCTCTGAACGTTTATGACGTAGAAAAAACGGAGCGATGCGAATGATTCCCATTGACTTTTCGTCCGTCGCTTGGATCGCACTGTACGAATTACGTCTAATCGGATTCGGTATTATGTGTCGTCCCCCGATCCGGCAAATGGAAACGCCATTAGCTGTCTGCGAAAAGTCGCGTTTTTACATTTCGTTTTCATTTGTTATTTTATTTTACATAAACGTTTTTGACACCATATATGATATTTTTCTTTTGGAAATTATAGCCGTTATTGAACGTACATATCTTTCGATTTTTGATCGCCGTAATAAATCCTACAAGGTTAGTCGAAACATTGAAGCGATCGATTAGACTAAGGTTCACGTGAATAATAAAATATATATTTACTTGAAATTGAGATGAGAAGACGGTTAGATGCTTTTGTTCCGACTCTACCTACAAGCGGTGTTGATTATAAAATCGAGATTATCTTGGTTCATATTTAAACTTTACGATTTTCTATTTTTATTTTTTTATTTATTCGTTTTTTTTTCAAGACAATTAACAAGAAAGCGTTTGCATAAACAGACTTTTGCGCACATTCTTTTAGTTGCCTTTGTACTGGAAAAAAATGTAAAACACATGTTGCATTAATGTTTGTATTTCAGCCGTTTCCAAACAATTTCAAATAATCTACTCAATTTTTGTCGTACCGAAATCGTGTATTTAGTATTATGTGGCAGATATTTATTGTTAAAATCACATGCACAGTACCTATACCTGTTAAACCTGATACCGGGTTACTTATTTCGATGATGTGTTCTAAGCAAAATAATAAAAATAACTCGCCATTTAAACCCCATATTTAATCTCTAAACGAACAAATTTTGTTCGGTCAATTATTTTTTGGTTCGATTTTGAAGTTTATCAATTATATTGTAAATAATAATTTTGCTTAACACTGATATTTTTATTATGTTTTTTGCTGTGCAAATTGTTGCTGGTTCGACCATATATATTTCGATATTATTTTAATAATAATTTTACATTTAAAAAACTATTACTAATTTGGTCGCTGTTCTCAATATTATTTTATACGTGTTTATAATAATAATAATAATAATAATAATAATAATAATAAATATTTTATGCCGCAAGGGCCAAGAGATTATTAACCTTCAGATCTTTCGAAAATTTAATTTTGTGTCTAATGCGTGTACCAATTGACTGATCGGATTGAACCTTCAAAATCTATAGAAATAATATTGTCATTCAATTTTCTTGTAATTTTCATTTTTGATCATTGTCAATTTGTATAACTATACATGCATACCGAAAATAGTTATTAATTTTATTAACTTCAGTGTTCACTGAAAACAATTTAAAATATTACACACGATTATATATTACAATCGTAATTATAATAGGTTTTGTAGAATTTTGAACTATTCAAATTTTATTGAAATATTTGATAGGACCAACCCTTTACATTTATTAGTAAAAAAATAGCTAGGGGATTAAATTAAATAAAACAATATCATTAATTATTTATTTAAGTTATTGCACACAAAATATTTTCATGTTCCTAAAATACATAGTGACGAGACAAAACTTAACATGAACTCACAGTTGCTGAGAAAAATAAAAATGGTCTGTAATTATCATCCGTGTTCATATTGCGATACAATAAAATAGTATGTAAAATTTTTAGAGAAGATTTAACGTATAAAAAAGAGTTACAAGAAAAATAAAACAGGTATATAAAACATGTCATTGAGAACCAATAATTTCATTGCTTCGGTCAGAATTTAATAGTGGACGAAAAAAATTTCATATATCTTAAGAAGGAAATCATTTTATTGTGTTCATAGGCGTGCGCAGACCTGTTTTCAGGGGGTGTCCTACAATATTTTTGGCCCATATCTTAACAAAATGTGTATGTATATTTAATAAATATATAGTATAAATAATAAATATAAGTATAAATCATTAAATAAACATAACTTTAATTTTTTATTTAATATCGAAGAGTATTAGTCGTAATGAATATGTTTAATATGTTTCTCCTATATTTTTTTCAGATAGCTTTAATTATAATTTGTATTGTTTTTGTTAATTGTAGTTGTTATATTATTGTAATAAATTTTTTCACGAACATTTTGAAAATTCTATTTTATTTTTTCTATTACGAAACATTATTTATTTCAAAAATTTTAGAATAAATTACAATTAATTTAACAAAACATCAGTTACATACGGTCCTCTTACTCCTTAGACTTAAATTATAGGGCCCTATTTACAACATTTCCGGAAAAGGGTTGCCCTGACAAATCTATGTTATACTTTTGATAGGGTATAGTGAAAATTGAAAATTTCGAGGGTTCGTGAAAGGGATCTTCCAACTTCCATAACATTGCATTGATTATATCACTATAATATTTTTTTTCACTACAGGTACCATTCAAATATTTACATTGATCTTACAAAGTGTGCTCACTCCACTGATCATACATAAAATATCGTTTTTAACATAGCATTTTTTTTTTTATACAAAACAAAAAATAACTAGGAAGAACTCGATTTGACTTCGTCGTCCCATCATAATACATCAATACTGAAGCAATTATTGAGTTTGTAATCGACAATACCGACGGAATTGACGTTGTTACTACCGACGTCCAATTGAGTTTATTGTTATAGTATAAATTGTATAATAATTACAGTATATTAAATATAATATATATACATGTATTTGAATGTTTGAAACACAGTAAATTTCTTCTTGTTTGTTTAAGATATTTATGTTGACATTTTGTTCAATTGAACATATAGATTTGATTTTAACATTATATATGGTAGAAATGCAGATGAAATTTTTACACTTAACTATGGTCAAATAGGAATAGTTTTATTTGAACGACGTTGATATTATTACGGAAATCGATTTAGGTGTTGCGGGTGCCTAATTTTTTATAATTACAAACAACTTGTTTCTGTTTAGTAACTTAGTCTGTCATGAACAGAAATATAAATGAATCACGATTTTCGAAAGAAAACAGATTAAAACTAATTTAACTCATTAAAATAAATGAAAGCTTAAAGTCACGCGTCACACGTAATTGTACCACTAATAATTCGTCATCCAAATAAGATAAAAAAAACACGCGTTTTTTTTCACGTGATTCCACAAATGTTCACAATAATAATATTATTACTGTACGTGACCATTTTCGATAAAAGGTATAGTTTTACCAAGTAACGTGTAATTAACTACTGAAATATTATTATCGTTTGTATACGTTCCATAATTTAAATTAATAAACATAGGTAGTATCGATAGCTGTGAGCAGAACCTTGCAGCACTTATGATTCCGAGGAAAATATTACGAAATAAAACATAAAACGAAACGTATGTAATCGACGGGAAAAAATTATAGCAATTTAATTCGTCATATCAAACGATTGACTAGAATTGTTTTAAACATTTGGCGCACTGCTTTATCTACATGCAGCACTTGCAATGTCTCAAGAAAATTATTATTGCCCACGCGGCGTTGAAGCTGTGTGGTTTTTTATTTCCGTTGCATTTGACGATTAGTTTTCATGATGAGCTTTACACCTGCATAAATTTCTATCTCATCCGATGTATTCATTGCGGATGATAATTTCAGTACCTCAGTCATGTTGCACATGTATTCAGTCACGCGAAATGTTAATTTTTTATCTTTCGTTTATTGTATTATTTCGACACCGCGGCTAAATTGATCTCATTTATTAATTACAAAGATATTTTGTTTAAAAATTTGATTGAACTGATTTGAATTCTAAACGAAATTCAATTCCACTTAAACACTTACGAGACTCAGTGCATTTATTGGTTTTTTTAATCGAAAATGTATAACTATAATTTATGATTAAAAACATCTTCTGGGTCTTTTTTCAGTATTACTCACGTTTTTTGTCGACAGTTCATTATTCTAATAGAAAAAAATAATAACATCAAACCAGTGATGTTTTATATTTGTAGTGTCTGTAATGCAGTTATTAAACTCATATCGTTACAAGCTTAGTTGAAACTATAAAGTTATCTACTTATTAATTTAATGACAGAATAACAATTTTAATAACAAGTAATTTTTCAATTAATTTGAAATTAATTCTAATTTTTTTTTTAATTTAATCACAATTGAAACAGAATAACTAGTAAATAATCGTGCAACGGTATTATAATTAATATTTGGTAAAATATTTAAATAACAATGGTTTAAAAATAGCTCATCCATTTTTCATGTATCATTTTCTAACTTGGTAATAATTATATTTTTAAATATAAACATAAAACCTAATGTTTCGCATCCACTCGGTCAAATTAACTTTACTACATGATTCCATTAACTCTTCCGCAACTGATTAAAAACGTTACGGTATTACTAATAATTCTTAGAAGATTTAAATATAGTACAAACTATATAATATCTTGATAAAAACATTCATAACGTTACGTTATTGTTGTATCGTCTTCAATAGTCATTATCGTGTACAGTACATTATCTTATAAATATTCTACCACCCACCTTGCGTGGATAATTTTGATTTTGATTTTAATATGGGTCACTGGACTAAAAAAAAAAAAAAAAGGGGAGGGAAAAACATTGTTAAGTCACCGGAACAAGGGGGTTAAGGCCACCGAAGAATAAATTAAAACGCACGGGTGTACTTTATCCTGTTTACCTCTAGCCCGACCCGTAATACCATAATGTTAATAATCGTGGACGGATTAATTGAATATGAATTAAATTACATCACTTTTTTCACCGAAACTAATTTCATAACATTAAAAATTACGCGAAAACCCGTTATCGATCGCACTGCACCCAACACTACTGTATACATCCACGGCCATTATTATCATATCTCTGCGGCGGAAACCGATTAAAACAGCGAATACGAAACCGGATCTGATTCGAACAATATCGATCGTCCGTTGTCGTTCGAGCGGATGCGGAATGGATGTCTCGTCGTCGGATACGGAAGATCGTTACGGAACGCAGATATTGTTGTTGTGCCGTCCGCGCGTGTTTTGGTCGGCTCGTCGCGATCCGCGTGACGTAACACGTCTTGTAGTCGTACCGCACATGCTGAAGTCCAGGACGGGATCGGACCGCCGGGAAACAGGGACGCTATCCGGTCAGAATTTTTTCCCATCCGCAAACGACGCATTTCGCCGTCAGCGTATAGAGTAGAAGTGTAAGATGTGTGTTACCCGTCGTACGCGGTCAGACAGAACCGCGAAATCGATTTTAATTTAAAAATTGTTTTTCAGATAAATCGTTACTTCGATTTTTCCAGCCCAACTGATGTTGTCCCTCCTCAGACACTCGCGGGGTGCAAATATCTTTCGGTGTTTTTCGAAGATTGTACTCGAGTAGGACGAACGGGTGAAAGAGAGCGAAAGAGAGAGAGAGAGAGAGAGAGAGGGACAGAATAATGGGTTTGCCGACGGCGACGGGAAAATATTAATTCCCAACGGTCGCCGTCGTTTATAACAATTATTTTCAACTGCTACAGCTAGTCGTTCTAAACACAAACTATTAATATAATCACACCGTACACATGTGCAGCGCGACGAAAACGGACACATTTCACGCGAATCTGTTACCGGCGCACCGTGGCCAGGACAATGCGGTATAATTTATATCCGCGTCATCACTCAAATACTATTGTTCGTAGCAGCTGCTGGTATCGCGCGCTGATTTTCCGCGGTTCTAACCCATCAATATAACATAATGACCCGTCATAATGACAGCCGCCGTTGTCCGAAGCTTACGACAAAAACTTAGTCGCGAACGTTAACGAAAACGCCTTTCGATGGCATGTGTCGGTAGCGCAGCAGCCGCAGTTGGCGACGACGGATTGCTTTTGGCAATAGTAACCGCCATTGCGGTGACGGCTGCTAAAGTTCGAATTTCAAATTCAAACAGCACGCCAATCGATTCGTGTGCTAACGTGGTTGCGGTTACTGCTACGTTGCACCTAAAGAAGGTACACCAGCTTAAAGTTAAAGTGTTAAAGGTTAACATACAGATACACACGCATTCAAGCTGTGCTTTTACTGCAGGGGGAGAGCATCTACTTACTATTACAACTTCAATAACATAATGTATCTAATTGTTTTAGTTATAACGTAGTTCAGCACAAATGAATAACGGTAAAATATTTTCTTGTTCCATACTTTTAAGAATTTTAAACGCTCATAAAAGACAATAGTAATACGAGTATAAGAATTAAAAATAGGTAATCGTAGAAAAAAAAATGTGGTAACTATCATTCATTTTTGCACACTCCAACATAAAACTGAAATGGAGACACCGAAAATAATAATATAGTCTTACAGCGTATTGATTCCTAGTTGATTTATTTTTCAAATTCTTAATCTCATAACAAACTTTGAGTTAATTGTTTCACTGTATTTTGGTATTTTAAAATAAATTTGTATGGAAATGCACTTATTTGTGTAATGAACATAGTTTTATATTCAGATTTATGTACACGAATCATAAAATTATTTGAGATTTAAAGCGCCACTTTCTCTTGTGTACCAAAAAAAATGTTGAGATTTGCATATAATATATTTTCAAATATACGATGTCGAAACCGCAAACGTTTCTACCTATATCTACTTAAGACATCATTATATCGTCTTGTTTTATATTTCTTTTACTCATTAAAGTTAGTATCATGTTAATGTAGAAAACCACCTGTCATAGAAAAATATTTCAAAAACAAAAAAAACGTATAACTTGAAATTTTGGCCTACACTTTTTCCACGCTACGTTCTGAAAAATAATTTATGGCCAGTAACAATTAGATACAGTGGAATGCAAAGGACTACCACGTAAATGTGTTCACTTAAACCGATATTTCTACATTATTCTACATTATTTTTCTTAGAACAGACTGTTTACAAATTTCAAATACAATCACATACTTTATATAATTAAAAAAATAAACCAATCTATTGAACTCAAAACATGTGCTTACTCACAAGTATTTTAAAGTAAAAAATCGCTAGATTAATACATGGTTTTTATTGACCTACAATTTGAGTGTGAAGGATAGAAAATGAATAAAACACGTTGGTACGTAAAAAATGTGTTTGTTTCAATACAATAGAAAAATATACTACGTGCAATTTTTTAACATTAAACGCGGTCTGTTCAAATGTAGACGACTGCGTAAGTATAATCACATTACGGTGAAGTCGATAAGAATCAATAGTATTATTTTGCATGACTGTAATAAATATTACAAATAGTATTTACGTCATTATCGTTACACTTACCGTTCAACCGCTTTACTGTTTACTGTTTAATTATCATTTAATATGTATATGATTAAATTCCACATGGATCGTAAAAGGTAAATAACAATTTTTTCTTAATTTTTCAAACGTTTCGCTGAGAGCCATCCCATTGTTATTACATGACTGTAGTAAAAGAATACGCGAAGAAAAAAACAGTAGTTTTAAAACGGGACCAACAGTTTTCATTCGACCCGAATAATATTTGTTTTTAATCGGACGTGATTTATGCACTGAAAATGTAGAGAGTATGAATGTCGGCTTCTTTAGTTGAAGGTGTAATTTATAAGGTACGTAATGTCATGAAGCTTTCGTGGCTTGATATAATAATAATAATAATAAGTTATTCGGATACATTAAGATTCCAGGTACTTAATACACCACTGATTTGTACTGATTTGTAACGACAATCACCAGCGCAATAATTTTTTCTACATAATCGATTCCTGATCGGTATGTTCGGAATGCCCTATGAGATGAGTACTTGAAATAAATTATTTATTACTTATTACGCACAATACCAAAACTTTCTTTTCAGTTAGAGGTAACCCAATAATATAATTCCTGTTGTTCAGACAACCGTAAACTGTCACAAGCGCAGTCCATATTGTAATATTATTTCCGTAAACAGTATACGGACGGTTCCGGTCAAAATAACATCCGATTCGTAAACAATACTGTTTGCCAGCGTTTTCGATTTTTTACTCACAAATCCCAACAATGAATGAAGAATTTGAATAATTGTCGTCCAACATTCAACTTGTACTTGACCATTGTAAGAAGTTCGATTTCAAATACGCTTAGTAACAGTGGATTAAAATCTGTTTTCGAAATCGGTTTTGCATCACGATCTGCGAGTACGATAGGTTAAACGGATAGTACGTCTCTCGGGGTCGTGAAGAAGGACAACAAATCATGGATACTCGATTCTTACGTTATGTACGTATTCATAACTTAGAGAACTGAAATTAAACGGCGAACGATTTCTGAATCATGATTACAACGATGAACATCACGATTAGTGATGGGAATAATAGAATGATTTCAATAATCGAATGATTAGTAATCGAAAAAAAAATAATCGAATAATCGAATGATTAGTAAACGAAATCAAAATAATCGAATAATCGAATGATTCATGATTTAACTGTTTAAACCAGGGCTTGCATTTGAAAAAAAATTTTGTCTTACGTTATTTACAATCAAAACGTTAAACAAATTTTGAGTTTATCGTTATTCAAAATTTAAACGTTATTCAACTTTTGTGTTTATCGTTATTCAGAATTAAAACGTTGTACAATTTTTGCATTTATCGTTATTCATAATTAAAACGTTATACAATTTTTGCGTTTATCGTTATTTAAAATTCAAAAGCATTTAGACACCTATTTTAAAAGTATAAAGGCCGCAATTTAAAAGTGACTATGATCTTTTTTTGGGGATATAATTACGCTATTCTGAGTTTTAAGTAGGTATTGTATAATTTTATTTATTTTATTTAATTTATTTAATTAAATGGGTTAGATAATCCAATTATATATTATTTACAAAATATAGGGCACAGCGATACAGATTAAATTACAATACATAGGTAGTTCGTAAAGAAATGGAAACAAAATAAATGATAAAACAGTATGATAATAATTAATCTTAAGAGTAATAAATAATAATGTATTATTAAATTTAATAAATTGCCTAGGCTCTAAGGACTTTATAATAAAATAATAAATATAAAAAAACCATGATTATTATTTTGAAATTTTGAATTTCAACTATGAATTAACTAATATAAAAAAAATGTATGCACGTTAAAACTATAAGTATATTAGTATAGAATATAAATATTAAACATTTGACAACAATTAGACAAACACTGACGAGTGACGATTGAACAAATCTGAGCAAACTGAACACCAAACACAATAGTTGAATAACTTGTATGGTATAAATTTCGACCGTAGTACAGATAGTACAGTACAATATCATTAGAGTATCACTATTATTAGCTATTGGTAATTAAATTATTCTATTAATACTTTCTTATTAAATTTTAAAATAATATCTAATACGGGATCTCCCGGATAGGCCGGATACGGAATAAAATTAATTCTTGGATTGAATTAATAATTGAATACTACTAAGTATTATTAAATAATTGGAAATTAATTATTTCGTTTAATGGAATACAATATATACCGTTTTGCGTTATGTTTTTTTTTAATGATATATCATATATTTTGTTAAATGTTACGTTTTGTTTTGTGTTATTTATTTATTTATGTATATCGTTTTCCGTTATAATTACGTTTACAAATTTCAATCGTTTTTTATCAAATATAACGTCATAATCATAACGTTATTATAACGTTTGCAAGCCCTGGTTTAAACTGATTGTATAAAACGATTATCTATAAGCGTGAAAGTGAAATGCATTTTCAATCCAAATATTTTTTATACGTATTAAGCTAATTAGTGTGGTGATTACCGATACCGGGAATTATACCAATGATTAAAAATAAAATAAATCATAATACAATACTGATGGACAGTCGACTTCTTAATTTAGTATCCAATGGGCAATGAGTAAAACGGGAGTAACCGAATTGGTGTTCCCATTTGGTCGAATTGGTTCCTGTTTGAAAAAGGTATTTTATTAGGTATTTCCGAATTGGTTCACGTTTAAAAAAGGTATTTTATTAGGTATAGCCGAATTGGTTCCCGTTTGTGTACAGGTTAAATAATGACAATTTCAATTTTTAACACAATTTACCTACACTATTAAAAAATAAAATTCAGTGGGCCAGTGCATTGAGAGCAAAAAAAACAAAATTTTAAAAGCTATATGTATGTATGACATATAGACACAATTATTACATCGATAAAATAGAGTATAGAAGTATAATAAACTTTAGATTACTAGAGACTAGCAAATTATTAGCAAACAGGAATGATGTAAAAAATACTTGAAAAATTGTATGACTGAGTACATTAATGAGAAAATTATGAATATTAAATACTTAAAGCTTCAAATTTGAATATCAGTGGTTTTAAATTGTATTTATTATATTTTATTATTTGTATTTCGTACACCAAGTGATGAATAGTTGACTTCCAAATCAACGATTTAAAATTGTATGTATTTAATCTTTTTTTTTTTTTTAATACACATTAAAGCACATTATTAACTAAGTCGACTAAAGTTGACAGTCCTAAGCCTGTAAAATTGAGAAGGAAAATGCGTAATTAAACTGATAACCAATTCGGCTATACCTAATAAAATATCTTTTTCAGACGGGAACCAATTCGGTATGTGGGTTTGGAGCTCGGGAACCAATTCGGTACCAGCCAGTAAAACACGCAATTTTTTCGAATAATTCAATTACCCATACAGCAAAATTATATCATTAAAATATCTACCGGATATTTGACTACATTTATTAATATTAATTTAATATCTGCAGCGTGTCTCAAGAGTATTTTTTAATATTACAAGGATATTCTATAGATGTCTTATGAACCAATTTTTCATAATAATAAGATAAACAAAATAAAATATCTCCATGATATTTTATATAAGATATCTTTTATGGGAAAACCCAGTGGACAGTCGGTTATATAGCGGTTATCTTTTAGTTATAATATCAATAAATACTTTCAAATATCTCAATTTTAATATACAATCGATATCATACAGATATAAAGAAACACATATTTTTCTAATATCACACTAGTGATATCTTTTTGTTATAATATAAATAATTACTTTTAAATATCACAATTTTAATATAGAATCAATATCATACAGATACAAAGAAACACATATTTTTCTTATATCACACTAGTGATATTTTTTTGTTATAACATAAATAAATACTATAAAATATCTCGATTTAAATATCAAAATAACATCATTAAAATAAAAAGAGTAGAATAATTATTTTAAGCTATTGCTAAAATGTTATAATGATATCACTAAGTGAAATATCTTAATATTTACATGAACCTGATATCATGTTAATATCAAAATCATAAATTTGCTGTATGGGTAATTTTCTTTTGATAAATACGTCTGGTACCATTATTTGGATTATTAAAATCATTCGGTTATTTTGATAATTGAAAAATAATAATCGAATCATTTGATTATTCCCATCACTAATCACGATAAACTTGCTCCAACAGAAATAACGCATCATACGCTCTAGATCATTATTTATTTAAGCCACAACGCGTGCTCACGTATCTTATTCTTTCGTCCATCGTGTTCGCCTTTGGTTATGTATACAGAGTGAACTAGGTTGCATATCATCGAACAAATGAAGATCATGGCCATGATGTATTGGCTGTATTAGATTTTCACAGGCATATGGCCAAGTATATATATATATTATCAGTGGCATACATTTATTCATATCGACATGAGTCGAACATATTATATTAATACCGACCAGCCACCCATTAACCATAAACATTATCAAAGCAACTCAAATGAAGGTGATTTTGGAGCTTGAGGTAGTGGAACTTAGCACTTAAGGCATGAGCCTAGGTTCAATCGAGTTTCACAAGTTCAAAATTGAAATAAAATCTAGGAAATTACAAATATTTTTAATTGCTCAATTCTTTTCGGGGGTCTACCGACTCCCGGTTGTATATATAATATACAGGTGAGCACCACTTTATATTATATATAAATCAATCAATCGATTATTATTGTTATTATGATAATAACGATGTACTATTTTTTTGTCTGCCGTTCGAGTTTTCTCTTTTTTATAAAAAAAAAAAAAAAAATGCTACATTACAAATACACTACGCAAAGAAGTCGGAAGTTACAGAAAATCTACGAGATCCTGTGCACACTATAATGTCACGACTAGCATCGCCTAAACACCATTATAGTGCACGCATCCTGCCACGTGCAGGTCCGCCAAAATCAAGATGGAAATCGGTTTCCTTTTTCATTCGGACGAAAGTGCTCAAAAAGTCGTGGTCCGCTGGAAGATAAATGAAACAATTAGAAAACGAAACATAATAGAAGACGATGTAGCATCCGCCTTCCGATGCATATTATTTATTTATTACTTATTTATCTATATATTATGAAACTGGCTAGGCCTAATTACACGAATAGTGCAACAAAAACAATTTTTCAACGTTGTATTGATAAAGAAAGAAAAATAAAATGGTAGTATAGCACATTATTGAAAACGAGATTACAATCAGTTTCGTGAATAAATGATAGTGTTTGGCGCGACGAAAAAAATCAATATTTAATTCATCAGTAAATTGCGCGGTTTGTTACTTTCACATTAACATAAAATGTACTTTTGGTTCGGGTGCTATTGTTATTATATAGTGGCGACGGACTTCGCGCAAACCGGAAACCGCAATTACTGCCGTCGACTGATGTTCACCACCCGAATCGCAACGTGTACATATAGCGGTAGGCGTATTAAACGCGACGGCGACCAAAGGGGAACATTTTTCAGGGCGAACTTTTTTCAGACGAAAATTTTTCAGGGAATGCTCAACTGCATTTCGGTGGGTAACGGGCGCTTATAATATTTAACTATTTTTTTTCTGTTTAAAGAGGGCTCTGAAAATCAGCCACCCGATCGTACCATGTTGCCCGGTAGGGATCGGTTCGGTGTGGTTGTAATTAGTGTTGGAACCGTTTTGGTCGGGTCGCGGCGATTTGTCCTGGCAGCGCGAAGTCTCTCGATAGACACGTTAGTCAAGTGTTCGTGCCAACGACTTAGAGGCGATGGTAAACGTGGACGGAACATCGGTGGTCCATCTGCCGTGAACGCAGCGAGTCGCGTCACCGATGTACCGCACGGTTGGGACACGGCATCGCGAATGAGTTTCTTGCAGGGTTCTCGGTTTTTCTCGGAGGACGCGAGACCGGCGATCGCATAGATATTCGCGAGCTCCGATGCCGAGGTATTGGAAAAATGTTTCAGGTCAACCCCGGGTTATCGTCAATCAAACACGGTCACGAACCATTGAGCCCGCGCGGCCGGTACTCGTGAAATCGATATCGCAGTAGTTAGTAGTTAAGTGGTAGTACTAGTAGTTAGTGGTGGTGGTCGTGTGCATGCAGTGGCCGCCGCGATCCCGATCGTAGCGAATAATTCGACGGCACTAATCGGGACGAGCGACTACCCCTCTCCTGCCCCTCATCCGGGACGGCGTGAGTCCGGTCCAATTGTCCGCGACCGGTCCTGGGCGCTCACGCAGGTACGCCGTCCCGGTGCAATTATCCTGTTCGCATAGTCTTGCCGTCATTGTTCGGCGCGCGTTTAATGACGACGACGACGCGCGGAAATTCGCGATATTTCTATCACGCGACCTTTATTACAATGTTCTCGGCTGCTCTGGCCTTATTTTCCGCCGCCGCCGCCGCCGCGGAAAACGATACGCGAACCGAGCGTTTCCGTTGTACCGCGCGCTTTCGTCGCGTTATCCGATCGTGTCCTCCGCCGAATGCCAATTTTTCCGATAGTGGTTTCGAAAAGCCGATCGACATTGGCAATATGACGATCAGGGACGTTCTCAGTGGAGAGGAATGGGTTGAATGCGTACTAGAAAAACATATGAATGTGAACAAATGTATGAGGTTTATTAGCCTCCTCCTCTCCCAGTTTAAAAGGATCTACGGACGTCACTGGTTATGATAACTATGCTTAACCAATATGTGATCGATACGCCGCGAAGAAAAATATTGAACCCTCTTTTTTTTTCCCCTATCAATTTCAAATTGATAGGGGAAAAAATCTCAAATTCGTTATAATTTTTATATTGGTCGGTTCCATACTTCTATATTTTTTGTTTGCATAAAATTTAAATACTCACTTACTTACTGATAATCAGCACACAGCTTAAACTTTAAAGATTTGTAAGACATTTTTACAGAATTTACTTATTACTATGTGCGTGCATATTAAGATAGGATTTTTCGAAAGTTACAATTTGAAGGATCAAAACAATTTTTTGCTCTTGGCTGATTGTATACATTTTTCACATTTTGGTCACCTAATATGTACGTTTAAAATTCTGATTTTTATTATTACCGGATAAAATATAAATAAATACCATAAGAGTGTATACGGCGAGTTTTGTGCTTTTTTTTCGGCCATATTTTTTTTTATTTTTTTTTTACATAGAAATAGTTATTGAACTAATCTAAAACAACAAAATATCACTTAGACGATGCTGGGTATTTTAGTTAGTATAAAATAAAGTGTTAATTGTTCTATCAAAATATTTAATCGTATGGTTCTATTAAGTATTTCATGCGTATTTTCGATATCATGATTGGATAAAAAATATCAATAAGTCGACAAATACCTATTGTACACTTTTCATTGCAACGTCACCGGGATAAGCATTCGTTTTCAGTTGTTGGTCGACTTTCTACTTGACCGCCTCTAATTTATATCGTAAATATTCAGCGTTCGTTGTTTCGTTGTTTGTCGGCTGTGCAATAGCGATTCTTACGTGACTTGTGTGCCTCCATTCTTGTCAGGTCCTAAACAATATTCCAATTCTGACAAACGGTGTACGAGATGTAAGGAGATGGTACAAGTCTACAATACTACCGTATTGCACGGTGCTCCGGACGAACTATTCTACGTTTACAATCAAAATAAGTGTCCTCGTTTCGCGAAAACAGACTAATCACATATTTTCAAATAATATTAATCGACAGTATCAGAAATTACAAGTTAATAATTGAAGTGAACTACTTTAAAAATTGTTCGTCATTGGAATGTATACTACTATAGCATACTGTACGGAAAATCGGTTTATTTCGAGTGATACTTTTGAATTTATAAATGAAAAAAAAAAAGTATTCCTTCGTATTTGAATAAGCTTTTGAACGCGTAAAAATAACGATCGCTCTTCAACATCTAGTTTTCTCTTTTAACTATTTTATTACTTTTCCTATTTTTAACGATACGGTTATTTTTTTTTTCTTTTCTTCGTCTAGGCCGGGGCAAGAAATCCAAGTTGAAACATCTGAAAAAAATGATGTCTATGCTGGGCGTGATTATGTGCGCGAAGCTGTCGTTGATGGGACCGCTGACCATGTTGATGATCGGAGCCAAAGCGCTCAAGGCCTTGATACTGGCCGTCATCTCGCTCACCATATCCAAGCTCATGATGCTCAAGAAGTTCAAAGGCGGCGGCGGGGGCGGCAGTGGTTCCTTGGTCCAGGCGGATTGGTCATCGGACAAGGACGATCGGAACGCGCATCTATTAGCGTACGCGGGTCAGTCGGCCGCGGCCGCAGCGACCGCGGGCTCGGTCATGTCTCCGTCCTCGCAGCAGCCGCAACAGATGTACCCGTCGTACGAATCTCACGGTTATCACGGGGCCGCCTGACCGACATCACCGGTCCGCCACCCTCAACAACCCATCCCTCACCATCCGTAATCACCTCGAACCGTCATCCACATCCCCGCAACACATCCTCCGACGACGGCGCCAGGGATATCGGGGCGTCCGTTGCGACGAGCGTATTCGGCGAACCGGTTTACCTACACTTATGGCCTCGAACTGTTTATCATTCATCACCACGACTGTTCGTAACGCTATACTTACCGCTCTCCTCGGAACGCTTTTTGTCTTTAAAAATATTATCGAATCGTTTGCGCATTAAAATTGTACCGAATCTGCTCCTGCACCCGATCGTATAGGTCTCTCCTCGCACACGTCACTATCAAAGTCTTTGACTTTTCTCTTGTAACTTGACCTAACCTTGGACGGACTTTTAGACTTTTCCCCCCATCCCTGGCTTCGCCATTCGTGCGCCTTCGGTAGATCGTAAAAGCGTGTCAACGCTCGTTTGACTGGAGAAACCCGCGTGATGTTATCGTATTATTAGTTCGTGTATTGAAAACTGTT
Source organism: Sipha flava (assembly GCF_003268045.1). Classification (NCBI taxonomy): domain Eukaryota; kingdom Metazoa; phylum Arthropoda; class Insecta; order Hemiptera; family Aphididae; genus Sipha; species Sipha flava. Next base: position 2,646,322 of record NW_020272917.1, read on the forward strand.
TTACCGCCTTCCGAACGAGCGTAGACAACTCTTCGTGGAGATGTGAACGTTTGACGGTATTGGGTATTGCGCAATTAAAACAAATTGTTAAAAAAAAAAAATTAAAAAAAAAAAACACTAAACAAATAAATAAACTTCTAAAAATTTGTTTTCGGTTGAGCAAGTCCACACCACTTCTGAACCGTATTGAAAATACGTTGTTTACCGCGTACACAACCAACCGAATCTTACCGATAACGTTGCGAGATCTCCGTCGACACCAGGTCGATCTCCTGTCCGCGCGTCGTCTTTGAACATGGTACGCAGGACACGTTCGTCGGTAGACGGCTTTTGAAGCCGTGCGATAATCGAAAGTGACCGTAATGCTTATGGTGCGCGATGTTTATCGCGGTAACGTCCGTCGGGACAACATATCGGGTGTGGCACACTGCACTTTGTAAAGGTTACGCATTGTTTTCAAAACGATCGAGTTGATCGGAACCTTGCGCGCCGATCAATTGGTATGATTTTTTCACAAACAATTTAAAAAGAACAAAAAAATTCTAGAAAGACGGAATATAAAATTGTTCGGAGCAAATAAAACAATGTTTTATTTCGATCCATTCGGTCGTTTTGAATAACGCGTAATGTATAATATTAAATGTATCGTTTTAATATATTACAAAACGTTGAGGACCGTCGGTTAACCTGACGACTTATTATTTACTTATTTATTTTTTCACTCACTATTTATTTTCTCAGTTATAAACAAAAAAATTAATTTGGACGTTATGTATTTACGGTTTTTTATTTTATATACATATATATTTATTTTTTTGTATACATATTTACTTTTTTATACTTATAACTTATATTTGTTTATAATATCATCAATAGTTTAAGATTATGTAGACTATATTATTTTTAAGTAATACAAATTTTTGATAATTTATAGTTTTCATGCCCTTTCGTTATGCTAAAACCAATTTCAGGCCCGTCGCCGTCAAAAATCGATCGTATGCGTCAGAGTAATAATGATTGCCTATCAAACCGCCTTGGTTGGATAACGTTTAACTATTATTATTATTGTTTACTTTTGCCCTCATTTAAATTAAATATGTGTATATAAGTGTACTCCGTGAAGAAGAATTAATGTGAAAAAAAAAAGAGAAATACACTTCTGCTTAAGCGGTTCATCGACAGAAATTTATTAAAATATATATTCAAGCATGTGTATATGCATTGACATAACCCGTACAAAATCGAAATTAAATTGAAAAAAAAAACGTGTGCTAAAATCGCGATGTAATTCTAGGTATGATGAAAAATAATCAAAAACTATACCGTTGAAGAGGAAATTGGAATTAGAGTAATCAATTAGACACACGATATGGATAATACCTGGAAAAGACGAAATCGATGAATCTTTATATTAATTATTTCACATCATAAAAGATTAAGGTTAACAATTTTAAATCACCAGTTTTTGCCAAACAATTATTACTAACGATAGTTCGTGACCACGTTTTATTTTTTAAATAAAATTGCATAAAAAATAAAATCAATCTTTTTGATGGCACATTTTACAATTATGCACAGGGAAACTGAATAAAATACCTACATCGATGTGACGAGCAATAATAATAATAATAATAATTTTTTATTTGGCTTTACTCAATTATATAAGGTCTAAGGTAATAAAGTGGTACTGAAAAAGGTTAGATACTAAAAATAATTATCCTCATATCGTAAACTAATCTAGACTTAATACGATAATAATTATTTAGTTAAGGTTAATTTCAATTTGGTGGTTTATGATAGTATTTTACACTCATGTAATTGATTCCAGTGTTTGTTATAAACAAGGACCTTGATGTCTAATCATCTGGCCTCCGATTTGGAGTGGCCTCGTTTTTTGTTCGTAATTTTTTGAAGACCAACATATTGTTTATCTTTTTACATAGAATTATAAAATTAAAAAATTTTTTTTAAAAATTCGCCATTACTCATGAAAGGCATAGAATAATTATTTTTTAAACAATATCATATCTTAATAATAGTGTTTTGAACGTAATATGGAACTCAATTTTACAACAAATTAACAGCGTTATCAATCTCCTAAAATTAATGTATCAACTATGTACGGTTCCCTCTTTATACTTCATTAATTAATATGTATTAATATATATATATATTGATCGATTTTATTAAAGGTGTACGTGAAGATTATGAAATATATGAAGAAGAAACATCCACTTTAGCCATTACTCCTATATTAGATTATTAATTTAAAAGAAAATTGAAAACACCTAAAAGTTAACATTTGGACAATACAAACAGGGCGTAGACTTGACATCCAAAATAAAAATAAATTTTAGTTTTAATACACATTGTATCAGGGCTTTGCACCCGAATTAACCCGAACCCGTAACACCCCTAAAAACCCTTATAATATTACATTAATTGCGATCTTCCAAGTCATGACTAGAAGTTTGTAAAATCTTACGAATATGATTTAATTTTTTTCACAGAATATTTTCTTTAAATTCAGTTATTAAAAATGAATTTTACAGTTATAATAATTATTGTATTTATAGTAACTTAACAATTTTTTAGGGCTAGGGGGGCTAAGACTTGTACTTTATGTTTCTGGGGGGCTAAGTACCCTCAAGCCCCCCTCCCCCGATTTCCACCTATACCACAAACACAAACGCAGAATACAAAATAGTTTGTTTTTTGTCGTATGCGATATGCCTGCACTAACTAGAAGTAGGACATAGTGTTAGTATTTTTAATTTTAATAGATATTATAATTTATAAGCTTCATACACATAAAATAACCCCCTCTTCCCCGAAAATAAATCGTAATTATACCATTGCTTGAAATTAACATAATGATAATTTGGTCTAAAAAACTGTTGCACAGTTGTATAAGAAATTTTTATTTTATTACATAGGTAGATAACAAAAAATATAAATATTTCATTAGTAGAGGGAGGGCTCAGCCTCCCCACCACCCTCCACCAATAAAAAATAATATTTTTCCTTGACTACTTAACATCCGTATTAACCAATATTAACCCGAATAATAACGGTTATTAACATCCGAACGTTTGTTTAAATTATGTATTGCGGTGTTTGAACACCCAAATGTATTCAACACCCGAAAAAGTTATTCGGGTGCAAAGCCTTGCATTGTATCATATGTGATAAATTCATTTTTAAATTAAAATAAATAAATAGCGTTTACTTAGACATATAAAAAAAGTTTAGTTTTTTTATTTAAAATCAACATGATAAATGTATACATTATGAAGTGCACATCAAATTAATTGGATGTTTTTCTTAACGAATTGGATAAAGAAATGTTTGTTGACGAATTGCTATAATTCCAATAGTTAAAAACGTCACTGTTTAACTATAAGACCATGAATGATTCTCAATATCAACTAAAATATCTAAAATCGATTATCATAAAACATACATTTCTCAACATTGTGACGATGCAACAAATTTATTTAATCATGCCTCATTTAAAAGTGAACGATTTTCTTCGGCATTAAAACGAGTAATAACTCAATTGAGATCAGTTGTTTATCCTAATGTAGGCTAGATAATCTAACATTATTAACAGTTGAACATGAAAAAAAATAATAAAATAATCATTGTATTGTATGATAACATCACTGATGGGCTTGCGAGAGACCCTAGAAAAAAATTGGTGTAATTTAGTATAACATTTTATGACTCAATTTATACATTCAAATAACTAATAACTTTATTTGAAGTCTTTTCTAATGAAAGTCCATGGTTCAAAAATTTGTAAGACTGACTCTTGATGCCATAAGCATTGATGTTCCGTGCGATTTACTAAAAGTGAAAATTTGAAACAATTATTAACGTGTTGAACGGCTGAATATTTTCTATATGTTCCCCAAAAACAAAATTAACCACTAAGGGCTAGTTGTACAGTAGTTGGTTAAACAGTGATTAAGAGTTAATCTATGATTAATGACGCTGGATAGTTGTATAGGGTCGGTTAATCTTCTAATCATTGATCATACATCCGTTAAGTTCATCGACCATCCGAGGTCGGTTGAACACTGATTAGTCAATTTTGTTGTTTATTTCAAGTAATTAAATTCATTGTTATCAATGTATTTTTTCAAATATTATACGACTTATGAATTTGTTTATAAACTGATTAATGACTTGACTTTGAATGTTTATGAAATTGCATATTTTTTTCTATCGATCCAATTTAATGCGAACTCGGATACAAATTTGATTCATTTTCTACTAAATCAAATATTATTATTTTGCATTATTTTGCATATTGTATAGTTTTATATTTTAAATGCATATTTTAGTATATTTTGGAATTCTTTTAAAATTAATTTAAATTAAATAATTTAAACGGTTAGATAAATGCTAAATGATTATCTCATATAATTGTGTTTGATCACATTAAAAAAACCATTGTATCACAGTGTAATGCTCATATTGTAAATTAGTATATAATATTAAAAATAATATAAAATATGAAAATAAAAACTCATAAAAATTATATTACATACTTAAAATACATTTTTAGTTTTTTATACTTAAGGTAAAATAAATTTTGCTCTGCATATTTTGGTTAATTTTTATAACTAAAATGCCTACTTAATGTTTTTTGTGCGTATTTTGAATGCTTTTTTTGTTTTTAGTACATACATTTTAGTGCATTGATGCTTAAATGTATCATATTACAGTGATATTACATAGGTACATATTACAGAACTGATCGTTATTTTATTATAATTATTATAATTATTATTCGTGTTCATTAAACACGATTCGTCAACTTAGGGATTGCTCCCTGATGATCAACAGTAACAAAAAATCAGATGTAACATTGGTTAAAATTTAAATTTAAAATAATAATTGATAATATTAGTGATAATACGAATATTACAAAAATAAATACCATCTGTAATCAAAATTACAATAGTCTCGTTGATCTGATCATCGCTAGTTCAGACATCCGGATAATACGGAAAATTTATGCTTCGTACTTTAATACTTATGTATATATAACATATATACATACACATAAATATTATATAAAAATTATTTATTTCAATGTCTAAATGTTATTTACTATAAGACGTACATTATTAATACATAATTGATATATATATATATATATGTACATATGTATTTATAGCATAGTTTTAGGTAGGTACCTCTACGGGATTGAAATTATTCGGCAAGTACCTATGCATATAGTTGTTTAAGATTTTATCGTTTCAATTACATATGGTGAAAAATATTTATTAGTAAGTTGAAAAAAAAGTCATTCCGTTTAATCCGGATAGAGTCCGGTCCCATCTAGTCCGAATCAGCGAGACTCTAGTGTAATGAAAATATTGTATAATTCGTTGATTAACTAATCACAGCCAAACCACCAACTGCATAACTCACATGGTTGTAATTTATGATTGAAATGTTATGGTCGATTAACTAATCGATGTTTATAAAACAGTACAAATGGTCCAAGATGCGAGGAGTTTACCTTCCACTCAATTGGATCGGTTCCAAATCAACTATAAATAGCTGTAAACGGTACACGTAATATTTTAAATTATTTTAAACAAAGTATTGGAGTTTGTAAATCACATGGAAATATTACGAATAATAATAAAAACAATTAATTGTTGTTATTACTATCTGGTGTTTTATCATAGAAAAAAAGAGTTAAACGAATACAATTATTTTGTAGAAACAAAGTTTTACTATTTTCTCACGAAAAATCACTCAGTAGTACAAATTTAGGTTTAACTAAATCTAAATACATTTTTTTTTTTAGTAGATCGCACAAAACCGGTTGATCACATTCTGCACCACTTCTTGAAGTAGTTTTTAACTGGTTCATCGTGATCATACGTTTGGTAACTTGTTTTTGGCTACATATTAAAAATAAAAAGTTCAATTTATTATATAGTATATTGTATACGTATAAGGTAAATTCTTCTTATAAACTTTCCAAAAATAGACTGAGAACTTTTATCTAAATGCACGTTTGTTATCGTTGTAATGCACTCAAATTATTATTTTTATATTTATTAGTAATTATTGCATTTATAAACGTGTGTATAGAAACAAATAGTAATTATCACTTTAAAAACGCATTTAATAACAAATTAACGATTAGTACAGTGTTGACCAATAATAGCGTAGTGTTGAACTATGTAATTGTTGTTTAAATGCATCGTTAGTTTTCTGTAAATATAAATGTTATGAATTATTATTAAAATATGGTGTTTAAACGGGTCATTCAAACATGTCTATATAGTAATTCTTTCAACATGATTTTGGCTATCTAAAAAATGTGGGTAATTTGTAAAATTTTTAGTTATGTTGAGAATTTCTTCCACAAAATAACTATTCCAGTATATTCTATTAAGTTCCTATATAATCTATATATATATATAAAAATGGAGCCAAAAATGTATAACATTTCATCAATTGAGAACGGTTGGGCCGATTTGGCTCAATTTTTTTTTTAATTGTTCGTAATTGCCAGATAAAGGTTTTTACGAAAAAAAAATTTGGAAAAGTGCTATTGTTTAATAAATCATAGTTTTATTTAATAATTTTTGATCAGGTTGATGACTGCGCAATTGAAAATGAATTATTAAATAAAAATATTAAAAACTATTTAAAAACTATTAATTTTATTTTTGGTAGTAAATGACGGGTATTGCATAAATATTAAACAAAAAGATCCCGTAACAGGTGTCAAAAAAAATAAGAATGTTAGTTCGAAAAATTATTATGCATATCGGTTGATGATTAGACGTGATCAGGACAAAGTTATTCTACTATGTCATGAGCTTTGTCAACAATTTATGGTCGAAATATATGTAAAGATAGAGAGCGAACGATTTCGATGCTTGCGATTCAATCAAAAAAAAGCTGCGTGCAGAAGATTCTCAAAACAATTGTTAGATATTAGGGATGGGAAAGTTACTACATATTGAACGGGATGTATAAAATTACCGACCGCTTTCTGCACAATCATTTATTCGCAAGATGCTTTCATTGACCAGATATTTCCCAATGTACACAAATCATGAGTGGCTGGCAGAAAGAGCAATTTTAGTAGCAAAAAATGTGGACGTCAGCGAATTGAATCTCAAGATACAAAATTTGTTACCAGGAGACTTGGTGTCATACAAATCTATAGATACAGTTTGCGATCCTACTGAAGCTGTAAATTTTCCAACAGAGTTTTTAAACTCATTGGATTTACCAGGCATGCCATCGCATAATTTACAATTGAAGGTTTGATCTCCGGTTATTTTGTGTTTCGTAATTTGGCCCACCATGGTTGTACAACGGCACTAAGTCATTAAAAATTAACACTTCTGTTTGGAATGAAATAAAAAAGTGAACCGAATCGATAACGGTTTTAAAATATTTGGTTATTTCTGTGCGAACGCGCGGGACGGACACACATCATGTCGTCGATTTGCCGAAGAAATCAAATCGATGGATCATAATTCGCAAACAAAACAAGATTATCTCAACTGTTCGCCGAACAGAACCCGCCCCCGTCCGTCTTTGCAGTAATCGTTCACCACCTACCATCAGCACAACGGCGCTACGTGACGAACGTTCCTCGCTCAAGTCGAGGATCGTTCACTTAACAAACGGCCTTTCCCGCGCAACGGTCGGTAAAATGATAATATATATTATTTCGCGCGTATCCTGTGTCCTTATCAACCTATCCGTATCGCACTAGTGTCGAAACAGTGCGTTTTCCAGGATTCGGGTTTTTCAATTGGTTTTGTTTTCGGCCGAATAATTTCCGGCCAGGTATCATCACGTGCCGCAGTGATATTAACTTGTACGTGCTCCGCAGCGTGGTCAAGACAAGTCAGCGTTGGGACCATTAGCGTTCAAAAATCAACAGAAAATATGCGATTCAACACGGTTTTTATCCGTGTTAAGACGTTGTAAACATTTTTCTCCGAAACTACAACATAATATTATTATCGTTTTGCGTTGTTTGGGTGCCATGGGATTACCGTTGGAGTTACTTCCAAAAGGCGTTTGCCAAAACGGTCCGGACGGTTACACGAAACCGTTTCAATTACCCGTAGTCATGATTGTTCTTCGCGCATCATCATTGACCGTCTCAAATGCTCGTCACCGCTTACGCTGTAAAATAATTATGTGTTGAGAATGTATTGTTTACTTGATACCACAATGAAGTTATATTACATTTCTATGCCAACAAATACTTTTACTAAATATATGACAATAATTTTACATAAGGTTTTGTAACATTAAAAATCAGACGTACTAAAGGTTCTTCGGGTAAAGGTCGTTTTTTCTGAACGGTAAAAATGTTGACGATTCCTGTCAGCAGGTACGTTTTTCTTTTTCACTATTTTTCATTACTTTTTTAATAAAATATAAAAATTATGTGTAAGGACTCGAATGGTACACAAGAGCAACCATTGTAATTCGTTAATTAGAAATCGGGACCATTTGGCCTAGTTGAAAATTGTAATTACCTTATCGTATCCGATTGCTTCTATGAGCTTATTGTAAGATGATAGTTTATTTTTTTAAATCAAAATATTTCGAATTCACAATATTTATTACAGAAAACTTGAAATTTAATACAAGTCCATTCCTAATACAGTATATATTAAAAAACTAAAAAATTATAACACATTTATCTCTGGATGAGCAATTTAGGTTTTATTTTTTATTTTTTTATCACGTTTCACTTTATGTTGTTTCGAGTGTAGTAATAGTAAAGTAAATATGTTTTCCGGTATATACATATAACTATTGAACAAATATTTAATACATTTGTCCTAGTAACCCACACTAAGTTTGAATTAAATTCCATTTGACGCCTCCATGTGACCATGCCACCACTTTTTGAAGTAACATTAAGTACAAATTATGTATAACACTCCATTGAGTGTTGAAATACTATTGTGTCCGTTTTTAAAACCAACAACTATAAACCGACTAGTTCAGATAAATTACAATTGGTTTAACCATCATGGTTTTAGGATTTCAATCTACAAAAATTAATACATAACTTAAAATATTTACATAAATATTCATGTTGGTTTATATTTAATTTAATTTAAATTTAATTAATGAATTTCTGAACCATGGAGAATGGTAATATTTTTTCATCTCAATTATTTAGCTAAAGGTTATTTTTACATTAATTGATTGTAAAATCGTCTACAGTGTATAAAATAATCTTTATCACAGTTTGAAAAAAATTTTGATAAATCTTGTATCAAACAATGTCAATATATTATTTTATTTTAAATAACTAATTAAATATTCAACTAAAACCTAATAATGAAAGGCAAAACCTGCTATAGTGCATTTCTAAAATTGCATTCGATAAATCTTTTTTTTTGTAGGTTAAAAGTTTAAAGTAATATCCTTCTCAAAAAGAAAATCATCTTATATCTATTCTGGCCAAATTATTTAGGCCTGACTGGTTCTAAACCGGCTTTGGTTAACTAGTCTTAATCAAACAAATGTTAAAAACTAGTTGATCATCTATTCGTTTTTAGGTTTATGAATAATAGATACGCATATATAATTAATTTGTTTTAAACCATTTATTAATAGAATGCATTTATATTTGCATAATAGCATATTGTAGCAGTGTTCGTTAATATCATTCGATTGGAAATATTAAAAAATATTAAATTACTTTAGTCATTCGAATATATATATATATATATATATATATATATATATAATATAGGGAATAGTATTGATAAAGAATATAAATACTTTCGGATTAATAAGAACCAACCCAACGGCATCAAATAATCACATAAATCAGTTTCTTGTATGAAGTGTGTACAATCTAATTCAATAGAGTTATAATTAAAAAATCAAATTTTTTTATATTTGTTTAATATTTCTACTTTTGTTAAATAAAAAATAAATCTCAGTATTTACTTTTAACAACGAGAATTAAACGGTCGAAATTGGATAATTAAATATGAATTAAGATAATCGGAAAATTTAATTTTAATTGAGTTCATCATAGCTTTTGTTTTATGAAATTAATAACTATTTTAAACTATTACATACGTTTGGAGTAATGTATGGAATTTTCCAATATTTTATGCAAATTTATTTTAAAAATTAACATTTAATGATTATTAATGATCATGACTGTTCGATAATTGTAAATGTTGCATATTTATGTCCGTAAATTAATATGATGACTTTTCGTTTTTAAACAAATTTGATTGTTGTCTTATTTGTTATTATAATGAATAAATAAAATCAAAAGTAATTTTTCATTTAAACTTTTATTAGCTTGACCTAAAATCAGCAGAAATAAACTGCATATTTTTTTCGAAACATTTACTAATATAAAACATAATTTAATCCACTATCATAATAAAGATATATAAAAAGAATTCAATGAACGACAACGAATATTAAATATTTTAAAACTAGTTAATTAATTTTAAGACTTACTGGCCTATTAAATCTTGCATTTTATAGATTTATCAACCAATATCAAAACACTAATCAGATATAATATTTCGGGAGTAAATTTTAGTATATTGAAATTATACCGATTTAATACGAATAATCGTATAATGCATCTGCACTTATATAATATTTATTCTTTGTTTGTGTTTAAATAATTTTTAGGAAACTATATACACATATAATATTCATATATATATATATATATATATATATATATGTGTGTGTGTATGTGTGTAATTGATAAACAATTATTTAGTAAGAAATGTTTGATTTAGTTTTTTTAAAACATAATGTCATAATTAATTTAAACTATATGTTACCGTACAAACTTATAATATGTACTTAACCTACTATTTCTAGTAATTACTGGGACGAATTAGTCGAAGGTGTGTTTTCATTTTTAATTGAGAAGCAATGAATCATCGTTTTTTAAAAACGATTTCGAGTACAGCCCATTTATAAAGAATAAATCGCATTTTCTAAATATTAAAGGAAAAGAATCGTCCTATGATCCATTTGGCGTATGATATATTCATTTTTCGTAATAATTTATCTGTTCCTTATTTATCATTGTCTACGTTTTATTTTTAAGACTTCAAACTTTAACTTAAAATATAACTACATTTTTGATAAATGTTTATTATTTCTGCTCACGTAAAACAAATGAGGTTTACTGATATATTATTTATATGAAAACAGTTTCAAATCTCCATTCCTTTGGATTCAGCATTGTTATCTATAAATCGAATGTCGAAATTCCAAAAAATAAATGAGGAGAGGATGGATTAATAACATTATTATTTTATTTTACAATAAAGTTTTTACTAACATTTCAAACTACAAATTATACGTATTGTTGGTGAAAATAAATAAAGTATTAACTCTAGTGGATTATAAAATAATCTAATTTCTAATAGAACTAGTAAATTTAATGTTATAATTAAAACATAAAAACTAATTATATGACTTGATAACCAACATAAAAAAATTAGAATTTAGAAATCTAATTTTATTTGGTACAAGTTTGTTCTTTTATATATATTATTATACTTATTATTATAAAACAATATAAAAAAATAAGTTGAAAAAACTTATTTGATTTAATACTTTACATATAAAATGTGCAATAGATCAAAAATCAAAAACTAATTGAAAACATATCCCAAGAGATACTATGGTCTTGTAATAATTGCTCTAATGGAGTTGTAAAAATGCTTTAATTGACAGCTATTACAGTGATAAGTGTTTTTGTATTCATTCAAAACATGTTTCGAGGCCGGAAACAAGTGGCCAAATCGTTTCATGCAGTAACTTAATCAAAAGCTTTGACATGTTGTATTTTAAAAATGTGATTTTTTTTTTTTTTTTTATCTGTCTATTAACTATTTAGGTCGACACTTACAAAAATAACGATGACTTAGAGATGTATAAATCTAGTTTCTATCAATGAAACGATATTTTAACAATATTTATAAATTCGCCTTAAATCTATTTTCGGTCGACTTTCAAATATTGTTCTATTTTTAATTTTATCCTTCTAAATCTCATCGAAATTATTTAAAAGCTACATTTTTACTTAACATTTTTAGATATGCCTAGACGAAAATCATGAATATCTGGCTAAATTTGATTTCAAGTAGACTTATCTGTAAAATCTGTTTAAAAAGTACCTATCGCACCACGAATTCGTTGGATACTGGAATATAGGAAACACATGGAAATTGTGCGCAAGGCAAATCGATTGCTGTGTTCGATTATTTCTACATGCTGCGGCCGTTATTGTTAGCAACATAGTTTTTTAACATTTTGTAGCATCACCCCATAAAATATATCAAATATTAAGTCACAATCACTCACTATTCTCTTGCAGTAATTTATCCTAATTTTAATAATGAAATAACTATCGACTAATTATTAAGTTCAACAATAGCAGGTATTTTTTCATTTATGGGACTATAATACCTAAAATACTATAATATCTAAAAATACTATAATACCTAAAATGATAATATAGCAAATTAGTTATTATAGTGTACACTTGCTACGGAAAGAAAACATTTCTTGGTTTGTAATTTTATTTTGTTGATTAAAAAAGTATGAATATCATTTTTTTTTTTTTTATTTACATGGGTGTTTAATTATTTTTGACCGGCGGGACCTTTAGGTTAAGAAACGATTGTCTCCAGTTCTTTGCTCACTCTACAATTCACCGAGACGAGCAGAGTCAAACAAGTACGATACAGTAAAATCAATAATTGCTTTTTTGCTCCATCAATTTGTGTGACGAGGCGCACGTGATGTATACACATAAAGATCGAACAGACAATGGGCCGCATCGGATAGTTTAGCTTCAACAATAGCTGGTAAGCCCATTGAATGCACTTTTATTATTAGTATTCGATGAAGATCGATGATCTATCTACAATATCGACACGAAATAACCCCTTGATCCTATTACAGGCGATCATTGCATGCCTGTATAAAAACATAAAACACGATAATTCCCGTACAAGATAATACCGCGATTGTCGTCAACACTTTCAGCAATAGTATTATAATAATATTTACGCTTCGGAAAGAAAAAAAAAACCGAAACTCGAAGTCTGAAATCGTTTTTACCAATATTCGGGCGGATACGGTTTGTTTCGTCGGATTTCCGTAAGATTTACGTCCGAGGAATAGAACGCGCGTAATGATGTACGGCACGTGACGGAATGGATAGCTACAGCGTATAGAGTATTAGTTATTATTACGAGTTGTAAACGGTCGATATGAAATGAAATCATAAACGGATTTTCGAAAAAACGACACTATTGCGTACCGCTAATATTTACACGCACGTTTGTACACGCGTCTCATTAGGTAGTTTATATATTATTATTATTTTTTTAAAATTCGTCGTTTGACTTTCCCACCTCGCACCTCTAACACTACGTGCTGATCCCCTCATCGTTTCGTGCAGCACGTCATCCTTTCTCCGTTTCCATCGGCCGCATGTGACCCGATCTAGCGACGGCACACGTGCGCACGGAAGACTATCCCGTATTAGATCGGTCCGGTTTCCATTTCATCCGGTCGGCGGAAACATTTCGGATGGTTCACTTTTTTTTTTATAATTTCTTTTTTTTCCCAATGTTTTTTCCGTCGTTTTTCGTTTTGTTTATTTTCAACTCACCGTGCATATAAATAATAACGACGTGAACACGTACCGTCGACTCAAAAATAATAATAATAATACGCGTTCAATACACCGCGAGACGGTATGTCGACAGTGCGGCGAAAAGAACATCGTCTTCTTGACGAAATTACAAATAGAGCGTCCTGTAAATAATTAATCAAAAGCGAGATTAACAGCTTCACACTACATATTGCACCATTATTATAGCTGATAAACTAAAGCCGTACAACGGTTTGGCGAATTTAATTTTGAGCGACCTGCTTCTGGAACAATTTAGTCAAATAGAAACATGATATTTAGAACAAAAAGAACCAAAGACCATAATGTAATATTTTAATTCGTCATAAGTATTTCAACTATTGTATTTTTTCCCTCCAAAAATAATTTCACTACAATGCGTCTCTTCGGCAGTGCACGTTAGTAATTCGGTCCGAATTATTTTCTTTCACGAATAGTATTTATTTATTTTTTCATGAGGTTTCGTGTTTCTTGCTTGTACGCAACACAATCTTGAGAGTACTACGTGTATTACGGTTATTGGATAATTTGTATTGGGAAGAGCCTTTTGTGAGAACTCTGCAGTTCATTTCAGACACATTTGTTTTTGTGATTCATTCAACTCCTTATACGTTCGTGTACGCAATTCGAATATATCCGTGTGTCTGTACCAGATTGTTCGGTATGTATGTATAATTATACTGCTAAGAGTGCAACACGCTAATGTCGTCAGAGTCGCCTTCAAGTCCGTGTAGAAAACACCGACCTTTTTATTTTTGTTTAAATAATCATTACGTTGGACGTCTTATGATGTATTGGATATTGTTAGTGCGATCGTATAGAAATCGTTTCTCGATAGTTCCTTATGTTTTATTTTTTGTACCGCTCATTTTATAGGACTATAACGTCTACTATAAATCTAGTAGCTAGGTATCAAAACTAAAACTAAATTATGACCAGAGACGTCGTGACGCAGCTGATACCTGCCCACTGTCTAACCCATGTTTCTAGTATCCGGCTAGCTTGTATAGTGTATATCAAAAAACTTAAGTAAATGCATATATATATATATATATAAAATATATTTTATCGTATCCAAAAGTTATTTTCTATTCTATAAAAACGTTTTTTAATGGCACTTAAAATCTCACGTGATATTAAAATAGTAAAAAAATAAAAATTTATTAAAATCATAAAGATTGTTGAGAACGAAAAATAATATACAATTAGCAAATAAAAATTTAAATAATTTAAGTACTCGACCAAGTGTTAAGAAACAGATTTCTACGTTATTAACAATTGTAAATACTATCACTCAAAAGTTCCATTTTGGTGTGATCGCTTATTTTATTTATCCCTTAAGATGATCCAATATTATTAGATATTATTATTATTATGCTAATATGGTGTTTTTCATTTTATCAGTTGTACAATAATTCAATAAATCAGTCGAGAGATAAAAGTACATAAAGTTAACAAATTCAACTGTATAACAAACTAAAAAGATAATAAAATATATTATACTCGGTTAGATAATTCGAACAGAAAGTGTTTTGTGAAGTAGCATGTAAAGTGAATTCCGCCCCTTCGAAATGAAAAAAACAGAAGTAATTTCAACATAATAGGAAAAACATAATTATTGTGATGTCTGCATAAAAGATCGATCGAAGCAATTGATATTCGTGATAAAAACGCGATCACGGGCTAGAAGCGTTTTTTATTCTCGTTAATCTGTTCAAAATTTCTAATTGGAAGTCGAGCAAATAAATGTATTCAATTAATAAAAATATGTTCATCTACTATTTTAATATAATAGAAATACGCCATTTGTGCACCATGTTCACATATGTATATTTTTGTTCACACGCAATCAGTAAACATTATTTGTTGGTTATTATTTGGATTTATTACTAACTATATTTTGTACACAATACATATATGTTATATGTAATGATGGGTAGAACTGTTCGAATCTCGAACCGAACAAAACCGAACCCTTGATGTTCGGTTCGGTTCGAAATTTGAACTTGGAATGAAAAAAAATCGAACCTAACTATCAAGCATCTTTTACTGTTCGAAAATCGAACTTGAAAATATTTGTCGAACTAGACTTACTGGCCACGATAGTTCAAAAACCAAATATTTGTACAGTTCTTCAAAAGTTATTTTTGAAAAATAAAAATTGATAACGATTATTTAGAAATAATTAGACTATTGGCGATAGAAAGTGATAATCTGTAAAATGCACGTTATGCATTATTTATAATAATAATGTTATTTTTCCAGTTACACATCCACTCTCCGTCGACCAAAACATTAATAAGTTTTTTATCGCCAATAGAGGTAGTTTATCTACATTCATAAATTAGCTATTTTTGTTTTTACCATATTTATTATAGAGGTTAAAATCTATTTTGGGTAAATCCCTGGTATTATTCCGATACCGTGACTGTGCTGTTAATAAAAACATGTTTACAGCTTACGTCTTACATTATAAATCCTACTAATCATTCTATATTTGTGAATTATTATTACTCATTTTATATATTATTAAAATGTACTGATTGTATTGTCATATTACACTCGATACTCAATACTCAATGATTATTTTATAAGCTATAAGACAACATGAGAGAGCAGGGGCGGATCCATAGGGGGGCAAATGGGGCGATGCCCCGCCCCCCCGTTCACCATAGCAGACTTTAGTTTTAGACATAATTACTTCAAGGGTAAATAGGAAAATCTTAAACTATTTTTTTTACACCAAACTTATGCTGGTACTATGTTATCACTTATATTTATTATTTGGTAATACACTGATATCGCAGTTATATATTACTATCATGATGTTAAATATTCGTAATTAAGTTTTGTGTTTATCAGTGTTTCCGAAACGTGATAATTGATAATAACCAACGTAAAAATCGTTCGGTACCACCATAATCAACAAAATTGTAATTATAAACTCTATTGTTATGACTCATATTGATATATCTAAAAAAAATTATTATTATTATTATACAATTTTTTTTTTAAGATTTTTTTTATTTAAATAAATAACCTATATCAAAATTAATATTTTTAATTTTATCTATATAAATATCTATATCATGTGTGTCCGTTAAAAATCCCCCCCCGGCCTGGGTCCACCCCTGTGAGAGAGCACAATACTGGTTTTGAAAAATAATAATAAGAAGAAGAAATTATCTAAAATTAAAATGTATTGGAAATAATGCAATTACTTAGACTTAAAAGTTAAAATGTAGTATAGGTAATACGAAAATTTAAAAAGCAATAGTAATTAATAATTATGGTTGATTTAATTTGTAGATAGGTACAATGTACGTGATAAAAAGTATTGAGTTCAAGTTCAAGTTCGACTTAAATCATTATAGGTTCGGTTCGGTTCGGTAGTAAATATGAAGGTTCGGTTCAGTTCGAGTTCGAAAAAATAATTTAAAATTCGGTTCAAGTTCAGTTCGATTTGAAAAAGCAAGGTTCGACCCATCACTAGTTATATGTATATCTTATACAATATTTATGTTAGTATTTATATATTTAAATAACAATTAGTGAATAATATTAAACTAATCATTTATAAATTTATAATTATTTTTATTCGAATTATGTCCTATTCGATTTACAATATTGAATCGTTAATGTATTAGGTACGATTAAAGTTTGATTATTTACGTAAGATGGAATCTCCGTCTTATAGTAGAGGTACTCGGATTAAAGTTTAGTTGTATGGAACATGATCAAATATTTCAGTTGAAAAAGTAATATTGAAAATACTATTGCGGATATAATTAAATGATGATGCGGCAGCAGTGTCGTCATTGTTAGTTATGACGCACATTGGTAGTATAACTCAGAGATAGGCATAACAAGTTTCTATTTAATTTCATCATGAATCGTTTGAGAACAGATATAATTTGGTAATTATTCTTAACCAGAGGAGGATTTGCGCCCAGTCAACACAATCGCCACATGTGTCGGATTCACTTTTTCTCAGTAACAAACAATTGTTTGATTCGAAATTTCTCTGCGTATCTATTTTATGTTATTTTCGGATAATTATTGGGCTGTTAGATTAACTTATTTTATTTTTTATTTTACATTTACCTGCAGTACCTATGCACTAATTCGATTAAATTGGCATATTTTTAAATTTTACGAAACCTATTTAAAAAAAGCCCAGATTTTTTTATCAAGATTGGAAAAATGATGTTTAGTCCACACCGCTTGCAACCGTAAAGTGCATGTAAACATGAAATAACTAGCGCATCGTATTTCCGGCGTAAAATTGTTCGGTTGAGAGGTGCCGAAAATACGCGAATAGACTGTAGAACTTTTGACGAATCGTTATACATTGTTTACGCGTAGTATATTATTATGTGTACATTCTTTGTAGTATGTAATTTATTTCAGTTGTATAGTTTACATAATCTACAGCGTGTAAAATGTATAATAATAACGTTAACCGGTTGAATGAACGATACAATATAATGGGTAACCATAATTATAATAATAATGATAATTTTTTGTCGAATTTATTCATATAACTCGGAAGGAAACACGATTGCATTCAAACGAACCTACGTTCGTAATCGTTGCGACGACACTCGATTAAAATGATATCATCGGTTAACGTACCTACTGTAGCAATCCGAATATTTTTACTGCGATCAGACGGCGTTCAAGTGTTATTATTTGATAATAATTAAACAAGCAAAACGGGTATGCAAAAACTAGTTCGAGGTCATCTCCCTCCTCTCTCTCTCTCTCTCTGTGGTTTATTTTGCGAATAGTGAATCGGAAATGGAAACAATCTCGATAGTTTTTAAATCGTACACCGTAGAGTGTTTACAGAGTCTGCTCACTTTTGATCGACTTATTATTTTCTGCGAGGTCTAAGTACCACGTGCTTGTACATCACGTACATAAAAACGATTACACAAACGTTTTCGATGTTATTTTTTATCCGTCGCACGTAAAAAATGTCGTTTTGGAGTATCCGATCGACCGAATTTGTTTTACTCGTAAAATCCACGAACTACCGATTGCAGTTGCACGTCGCCGCGGAAAAGATTACGGTGACAGGCGGTTTGGCGATGGAAAAATAAAAAAAAAAAAATGAGGACGAATGCGATGTATTACTATCATCTGCCAGAAAAACGTGTTTGACCGACGCGAGAAGTGTAGGCAGAGAAAACGTGAATTATTTACTTTTTTTTTCTCCACGCTGTAGACGTTTGTTAGAGTAAAGAAAGGAAAATTTCAATCTCAATTACAATAAATGCAGCAGCGGCGGCATACGGGTCCAACAGAATACAATAATAAGCACTTTTATAGACCGAACACGTCACACGCAGTAGAAACGTTGCCGGTATACGAACGTTCGAAATGGCCGCGAGCCGCCTCGTTTGTCACATTTATCCGTTGAGCGGACGGCGGCGGCGAGTGGCGTACGGATTTGCATATTATATATTACACGAGACACGTTTGATCGCGTAGGCCCGGATTGGATTTCGATACGTTACAACGAATGGGATTTTTAAACATTTTTTTTTTCAACCTCCCGTCGACGAGTCGATAATAAATGTACCCGGAATCGTTGGGACGGCGAGGAGCGGAACCACCGGTAGGAAAATGAAGCGGACGCGTAGGCCTCGATATCCGGATGTCCTTCGGAACCGACGGGAATCCATACGATGTTTCGGGAATACGGTGCACCGTGAACGTGTTAGCCGGGCGAGGGGAACGCGCGCACGTGGATCGGGACGAGGAAGACGTGGATACGGCGGCGGCGCCACGGAATCGGGGTCACCGGTGTTACGGTGCAGAGGCGGACCGTGGATGTCTGCTGGTCTCCCTCCTGCGCGCGCGCATCGCAACCGGTGAACGGCTGAGACCCCTGGACTCGGGCCGCGGCGAGTTCGCGGTCAGTGCGATGCCAACTGTGTTTGCGTTCACGTTACGATGACGACCGTCGTCCACCGCAATCAACCCGATCATCAGCGCAGCCATCAGCATCGCCGTCACCATGTTGTTCGCGACCGTCACGGCCGTCGGCCTGGCAGCAGCGGCGGCGGCGGCCAGCCGGGATGGATCGCGTTCGCCGTGACCGTGGCCGCGGCCATCTCGTCCGCGTCCTGCTGGATCCCGTTGTCCAGCGGCAACGGGCTGTGGGACGATCTGGTCGGCAAGTGCGACGGCCCCAGGAACACGATGGACTGCGTGCGCAGCCGGCTCTACAACTACGTCAACGACACGTTCGAGTCGGACTTCAACATCACGGACGGCATCGGGTTCACCAGGAACGCCAACGACTACGACACCGTGTGCCCCGGGGGCAACGATACCGACGCCGCCGCCCCCGGGTCTTTCAGGGAGGCTAGAGCGTCCGAAACGGTAAGCGTTTGAACGTTCTCAGGTCGCGCGTGTGCCCGCCGCTTCGCGTTGCAATGATTCGAAAAGCAATTTTTGCTTTGAACGGACCGGTCCGCGGGCAAAAGTCGACCCTTCTGTTAGTTCACCGATTTCATGTGATGTTCGTACACGTTTGTCGAATCGATGCGAAAATCAATCGTAAATATCGAAAACGGTAGTCGTGTTTTCGCGTGCGACTACTCGTGCGTTTTTAACCCTCGTGACCTGCGCGGGTCAATCAAACCGCCTGTTGGAGGAGGAGGGGACGGGGATAAGGGACCGCATTTGTACGCTGTTTCCACTCATACCCGTCCGGAAACCGCGCTTTCGAAACTTTATCCGCTCGTTTTGTCCCGATGTGCACACAAAAATGTACACGTCGCTTCCGAACTGGGTTGATCATACGCGTTAACGCGCGATCGTTGGCCCAACATACGGAAATGTTGATCCGGAAACGTTAACCGTATTATCTTATTAATCCTAACCGGTTCGTGAACTGTGCTCAAATTAATAATATACATATATATATATATATATATATATATGTACAATATTAACCGTGCGTACGTATACGTATACGTCATTACACGTACTCGCCGATCTGTTTTACGCGTCGAGCGAACAATTTTCGCACATATAGTAAATAATGAATCAGAAAGCACGAATTTTCCTCGTATGGAATTCGCTCTCACAAGATTCAGTAAATGGTTCGATGTAAAGTTTCCGTATTTGTATAGTATGGGTGTGTGTGTGTGTGTGTGTGTGTTTGTGTGTGTGTGTGAAAATAGCCCATCAATCGGGGTACTTGGTTTTCAGGAAAATGAAGTGGACGACGGCTGGACCGACGTTACGGACGAGCTGTATAAGAAGGGCACCAAATACTTGGTGACGCACGACTTCGAAGCGTCCGTGCCGAGCTTTTTAGGCGGAGGACCTGGTGCCAAGGTCCGTCTGTCGCCCAAGAGAATCCTGCCAGACGGTGGCATCATCCTGCGGATGGACGTGTTGCCGGCCGAGAGGGAAGCCAGATCGCCTAGGTTCATGCACAAAATGATAAGTGAGCAACGACGTATTATTATTTAAACAATTTTTAAAAAAGAAAATAATAACGATTAAACCCTCACATCTGTGGTACCTACTACTTGCGGCGTCGAATTCGAGCAATTATTATACATGACGTCGCTATGTTTAGATATTAGTAATAACTGTAATGATAATAGTTATATAGGAGTATAATTACAACGCACACACTCTTAGAATATTACAAATTACTCAGCGGGGGCAATTCGATTCTACGAGGAGAGCAACCTAGATTTTCTAAGTGCTATTTATAAATCGTATCAGTAAACATTCGACTTGTGACCATCGCGATATCATTGCACTGAACTTATTGTTTCCCGCGTGCTGTTGTACGACAACATTCGTGTTTTATGAAAAACACAACAGTATACACCATGTTTGTTTTGACTTTACGGACGTTCGATTCGCTTTAAACCTAATTAATTCGTCCGAGTTAAAAAGAGAAAGCATTTCAATTTTAAACCGTCTAAGAGGGCCTTGAACTTGATTTGGCCGAAACCCAAGTAAGGCGAATCTGATGTACCGGCGGGTTATAATGTATGTCAAAACGTCTTATCGTAAAAACACCGCCACGTGATTTGTAATAAATCGCCGTTGTCCGCGTCATTAAGATCACGATTGTAAAGTTATGCACTTTGACATATCACTGATAATTTTATGTTTGTTTAGATTTTTTATTAACCACCCATATCCTCTTCTAGCTTCGAAAATAATTTCCGACCGAACTGTACGTATAGATACTCATTGAAAAAAATATAAAAACCATAGAAATATAAAAACAACTGTTCAAAAGACATTTAAAATATTTTCGACAAAATTCATACAAAATAATTAAAATAATATAATATGGTTCGATTTTAAATTATCGTACGCACACCATTCGTATAAAATAATATTATAATCCGTAGTGTTATATTATGTTGGAAAATATTTTTGATACACAAATACCTAAGTTAATATTATTTTTTTGAAGGTCAACGAGTGCCTTTCTTTTTTTATAACTCTTTGGGTTTCATCGAAAACGACTGTGAGTAGATTCCAAAAACAAGATCTTAAAAATAACATTATTATTATTAGTATTAAATTTCTTTATACTACCACTCAAGGTCTTCCGAGATTTCTTATAGTTATTTTCATTATCATATAGCAAGGGTGGCCAACATGTCTATGTACACGAGCCACATGTATTAATAAGATTAGATATATTAAGAGTCAAATTATCTAATCGGTACTTCTATACTAAAAAAATAATTAAGAAAGCTAACAGTTGATAAACATATATATATATATATATAAATAATTAAGTCAAAATATCGTTAAAATTTAACTAATGATCATCTCACAGAATTACTAAGAACTACTCTTACATCAATTCAACCAGATCTTAAGAAGCTTACTAAAAAAGTGGACATGAAAAAAATACTAAGCAAACAAATTTAACTTGATGTTTAATTTTTTAATTTATTATTCATATAAATAATTTTTTTTTTTTTTTGCTTATTAATCTGTACACTATAGCCTCGTATCTAGCAATAAAATTTTTTTTTTGTAAATGTATACAAAAAAATTAAAATATTTTGGTTTTTGTAAATAAGACCGCGAGCCGCATACGACTATGATGAGGGCCGCATGCGGCTCGCGAGCCGCGATTTGGCCACCCCTGTCATATAGTATTTAATTTTTAATATAGACTATTTTCACTGGAGTACGTTGTTTATATGGCGACGCTGAATTGATTACAAATCTAAAGCAAAGATTTATGAATCTTAAAGAATTCATTTTATAATGACTTAAATTTTCAAAAAATTGTAAGCACACCAAAATGTTTCGAAAAACGAGTTTTTCATAACTTTCACATTATTTCTAGACTTGAGTTGAACTCGAATTAATATTTTCCACATAATGTAATAGAACTTAACGCTTCTTAACTTATTAATTATTATTCATTTGACACGACTTATGATTCTCGGTTTAATCGTAATTACATTAAATATATTTGTTTTCAGTAAGTAGATCTAGGTATCTTGTTTTACATTTAAAATCAATATTTTTGACAGAAGTAACCTCAAGAAAATAATAATGAAAATCTGTATTATTGGGTTCAAATCCGTGGTTGTTTTTTAAAACGCGTTGGAAATCCGTTATAACCTATTGAGATACGTAAGATTAGGATTTCGTATATTTGTAAATATCATATATTTTTTAATAACGTATACTATATTCGTTCTCAATCAAAAACCATTTTTTCAATAGAAATCAAATAGTTTACGAGAAAGTAGAAATAATTAAATTACATTACCTAGTTTTTTCAATCATCAATAATTAAAAATATAATTATTTCATTAATTCATGCGTGAGACTCAAAAACCTATTAACGCGCTTATTATTGCAATTCATAATGAACCAATTAATTAAAATAATTCGGATTAAAATTTACTATGTAGTAAATTTTCAATTTCAAACGAAATAATACGTACCTAATGAAATACATTTATTACATATCACTGAGGCGTGCGGCAAAACGAATCCAAAACTGCGTGCACAAATAATTGTTGATAACATGTTCTTAAGAATCTAAAAATGTATAAAAAACACATAAAAACGCAATAAAGTTTCCGACATAAAAATCGAACAACTGGAGGCCGATTTAAACGATGTAATAATACGATGTAGATGTAATGGGACATGAATTAAACGACGTCTCGGAAACAATAAGACTTGTCCGTACGAAGCGCACATAATATATATATATAAAAAATTAGTAGCGATAATTGATTTATCGTAAGATCCGAAAAGGAATATCTTTTCATTGATGATTTACATCAAACGATTTTAGCTGTCGGCGACTTGTCGTTTAAAAGTCATGCGCGTCTTTGCGTCTTCCGGCGGTGTGCGACTAAACGGTTTCAGACGCGCGTATACTCTTCACGCTTGTCTCTGACAACAATCGCGTTTGCTTCCATAAACGCGTGTAAACGCGTAACACTTGACGCGCAAACATAATAGAACACCGCGTGCGAGATCGCTCGAAACTATGATTACACCGTAAACGCTTCAGATCGGTTTAAATCGTCCCACGATTATTCGTATCCAATGTACACCTACCCCAATGATTCTAAACTATAAACAGGCCGAAGGAAAATTAATTTCTTTAGAAATGGACACGACATCAACAGTAAAACCATACAAGTCCGGTGCGTTTTAACTTGCTATTTTGTTCTATATCATTCACATTATCACCTGTCACCGCACAGCTTCGGTAATTTATATATTTCGCATTTTTGACGGTCACAATTTTATTCGGCTATATTTTTAATCAAATCAGATTTTTATAAAATTTGGCCGATGGAAAAAAAAAGAAGCTTATCACGTAGTTTTCCCTCGAATTAGAACTATATCGAAAGTTCCGACGATAGTACCAACAGCCTCGTGCACAACGACCAGTGTAAGAAATCACGTTTATATTAATTCACGAATTATAACGTCGTTATTTTAGCTTGAAACCGACAGTGCGTATCGCACACTCGACCGTAAGTAGGTACCTGTGTATAAACATATTATAATGTGTCCATACGTGCAATGTTCTTCTTTTTTGCGGCTACAGCCGTTTCGAAATGTATTTCATTAGCCTAGATTTTCATTACCTAGTAATTGGTATAGACGGTATAATATAATAATATATACACGTGTTATATATACGTACACAATATATATGGTAAAGTGAAAAAAAAAACGAAACCAAAAAAATACGATAGAAATACATGCACACGGTTTCGTCGTGCTGGCGTACGGTCGGGTTGATGAGGAAGGAGGAATAGTAATAATAATAAAAACATCGCGGATGATTCACGATGTCCGTGACAGGACGTCGACGAAAGCGTCAACTATTATGATATTGTTGTCTCGACGGACTCTATAAATAGATTGTTGGGGAGAGAGGACACTATACGTGGGGTGATTGTCACTTTTCTAGAGGTGATGAAAAAATAATTATAAAAAAATTGCGTAAAAAAAAAAATAACTCGAAATAGTTACCTACCTTCTCGGGATGCGTGCAGAAATTATTAATTATCATTGGGGTCGCGGTTAACTACAAATTTAGATATTTCAACAACGTTGTCCGTAAATGGTGAGATGCGATGCGGTTTACATCTGTATAAGATGATCATTAAATATTCATCATAAAAATATTTGAAGAGGAAAAATTATTTTTTTTTCTCTCCTGATATTCCTTGATAATGGACGTATACACGAAAGAAACATTTTACATTTTACACGTCCTTTTAACGGGAGTTTTTCTTACGTTTTCTTAGTGACAATACCAAAGGAGAAAATTTTAAACTGTTAAATTATTTTTAAAATAAGTGCTTGACATATAGATAAAAAAAACCTTTTCCGTGCCTATAATAATATGTACTAATCGAATATGGTTTTTTTCCAGAGCAACTGTTCAAGAAGAAACTCATGTCAAGCGGGATGGCCCTGATGTTGATCATAAAATTGATCAAAATAAAATTGCTGTTCCTGTTGCCGCTGTTGATCGGCGCTGGCGCTGCCAAGAAGATACTGCTCAAAGTTCTGCTGTTCTTGTTCCCGCCGCTGGCACATCTGTTCAAGTTATGCTCGTACTATCACCATCACGCGTCTAAGTTCCATCATTTCCACCATCACAAGGTACGTCACGCGTCACAGGGTACCACCGCGACGTGTTATTACACATCTTTTGCGGCGTTCGCGTCCTCGAAACGGTTTACAAAGCTTACGTTTTCAGTATCGTGCCGGAAGAAAAAACAAAAAACGTGTACTTAGAATGGCGCGACTTGGTACCCCTTGATCGATCGGACCGGGAAACAAAAGGTTACCGCCGAAATGATATGCGCACGAGACGACGTTCGGAATTTGACGTTCCGCACGCATTGGCTCCGACAACAATGCGCAGTCATCGTAATGATAATGTACACCGATTAACGGGAGCTTAAGCATCCGCGCGCGATTGCGTTACGAGACGAGAAAATCACAATAATATTATAATTAGTGAAATCAAAACACTGCAGTGCATAGTACGCGATCCGGTGGGGGGTCGTGTTGTCAATTTTTTGTTAATCCTCGTCACAACAATATTATAATTGCGTCCGTCCAAGGGGGACTGATTAATCACGCGCGCCTCGTCGTTAACGCTCGCACGTCATCTGTTTACGTAGACTAACCGCCGTCTTCTACGATCGGTACGCGTTTTACAATGTAAACGATATGAAAGTAACAACATTTGCTTAGGTAAACGAAACGCGAATCACATTAATCGGACGTCTTGTAACTATACAATAATGCAATAATGCTTCTTAAATTGAACGCGTTCATTGCACCGTGAAAACGCGACGTCGTTGTGATTTGAAGCGAGACGATTTATTAATAGTGTTAAAAAATATAACAACAACAATAGTTGTTTTCTTTCGTAAACACGTTTTTTCTCGGATTATATAAGTTTTAGCAAATGTTTGCCCTTTGAAAATGCGAAAAATTTTAAATTTCTTCGAGCGGTTACAGACGACAATGTATTGTTTAACGTTATATCTTTAGGTTTAATAAATAATTTTTATTTTCAGATTACTCCTATTTTGCGTCCAACGAATCTTGAACGTTCTGGCTAATAGTTTTCTATATTCGACACATTTATATGCACAAAATCGTCGAGTGTAATTAAAATAATTGTACTCTATATGTTGAATTTCTTCGGTTCGAGAAATATTTGTAATTTTTCCTTTAAGTAGAATACATACATATTTAAATAAAATATGTTCGTAAAAGTTATTCTGATTGAACCTTTCTAATGCAGAACGAGTGAATTCCATGAAACTGTATTTTTTTTTCGTGTCCTGTCTAATCGTCGTTATATTTTTCCATCACAAAATGTTACCAGTTCAACGGTATATTGTCATTTCGTTAATTCCTTCTACACTTCGTTTATCTTTAAAATTATGACGTTCAAACATAACATCTTTCTTGTTCTGTATTTTCTTTGCACTCGCACTCAATATTTTCCGTTCAACCCGGTCTATACATAATTTCTCCACCATACATGTATAATCCAATTTTATTTAATTGATTATCCTCTCTAGAACTAGCAGAGGTAATTTTGGTGCAATTGTTCTTATCCGGTTTATTTTTCTTTTGACACTATTTTACTTTTTAGAATGACCTATCTTCAACGCTAATTATATTTTTCACGTGTGTAAGGAGTAAATCCTTAATAGCTTTACTTGTTCTCGTTAAGTTCTTTCTTAATTAAGACACTTTAATAACGCACTATATTAATTTGTACGATTATCAAATATCTACCTAACCTAACACAGTCATTCTCGATGACTTGCATGACTCTTGTCGCCTCATAACATCGTTCAGGAAAAAATGTTTAAGATATTTATTTATGCGCAGGTTAAACACCACCACCATCATCTCAAGATACCGGTCCCTGTCCCAGTGCCCATCAAACCACCGCCGAGCTACCACAGTGATTACTACTCCGGTCCCACGCTAGACCATCCACCAGGACCATACGATGCGCCCGAGGTACGTGTTTCAAAAATGAATCACCTCTGAATATAATGCAGCTTTTTGTGACTTCACGGGGTGTTTTGTAGGTGTTAAGTGGCAATGACTATTACAACCGCAACGGCCTGGACATGACTAACGTTGTGTCTGACCATGCGGATGAATTGGCTAGCTGGGGCTTGGGTGAGTTAGGCGAAGGTACTCCGGGATACGACGCTCCTAAGTACTCGTACAGTTCATCGCCCACGCAGTACGAGCCCGTGATCAAGACGTACGGACCAAGTGGTGGTCCTCCGTCGTCATACGTCTCCAGTGGAGGTCCTCCGTCATCATACGGCTCGAGTGGAGGTCCTCCGTCATCATACGGATCGAGTGGAGGTCCTCTGTCATCGTACGGTCAAAATGGTCCTCCGTCGTCGCCGTACGCCGAAAAGTACGTCAAGAGAGTGGACGAAAGTCAGGTAAGCAAATAAATAAATGTCGCTATATTCGATTGAAACTGAAAGTTTAATACTTAAAAAAAAAAAAAATAACAATATTTAACATTATTTTTGGAAGCGGGTGATAAAAAATTATTGTTGATTTGAAATAACATGTAGATTTTGTTAAACAATTATCATTATGATTACAAACGATGGTATTCGCTAAACAACGATCAGAACAATAGTTTTCGGTAGCAATAATAATTGTACATTTTACCGAGCATACGAAATTAAATATGATTGGTCATCTTCCAAATACGTTCAAAAATACCAAATCGATCAAAATTCAATACGATATTAGAATTGCGTAACAGTTATTGTTTCTAGGAACACTTTATCGAAATATAGAAAAAAAAAATTATAATCATGCGGTTTACGTATTTTCTTGATTTACCTTTCACGCGAGAATTTCACGTGTTCCGAGTGCGCAGTCCTTTGCAATAGAAATATCGGAAAACGTTTTGTCAACTGGAATCGCGCATTCAGGTCGCATACGTACGCGCGCCCACGATATTATTATTCTGTTATTACGGTTGCATCGCATCGTTGTTTTCAACGAACAACAATGCGTACCACGCACGTCTACGTATTTATCATCATTTTTTCGCGATTCGCCGTCGCAAATATGCGCGTCCGTACGTCATACGTCCTATATTCTCACGGACTAATCAGATAACTATGTACGTTGTCAGCGTGAAGTAAAAAAATCGGAGAATTCCGTGAAAGTCCGGCAATGCGTCCTGTGTAGAGGACGGAGGGAGGTCTTGTTTTATCGTCGATACGTTATCGTTCGTTCGCGTTTGACGATAATATTATCACTGGAGTCGGTCCATTTGAACGCGTCGAAAACTCATGCACGTGTATAAATCGTTTCAGCAGGCCATCAGCAGAGTGCCGACGCAACACGCGACTCATGACCCAGTGTACACGCCGATCGTGCATAAATTAGACGAGATATTCCAAGAGTTGGCCGTGCCCGAGGAACCGTGCAAGGAGAAGTTGGTGTGCAAGATGTACGGAAATCCAGCGAAATTCAGTCCTCACAGCAACCTGGTGTCCGCGCAACTCAGCAGGTTCGTAGCGGTTATCCTTTAGTGGTGGTGGTCCTTTTATCAGGGGGGAGGAAGGGTAGTTTTTTATTTATTTATTACGTGGCACGTATATATCAGTAGGCATAATTATTAGTATCGGCAGTCGATCGTTACGTTGCGCGTGTAAAATGACATCTCGTAACGCGAGTTCTGGCGTTTTCGCGACCCCGGAAGACGGAGATCGGAAGCAGTGGATGAGGGGCGACGGTCCCAAACCCGTTCACCTACTTCCGGAAAGTGTGTTTTTTTTTGCATTTTTTTCTTGTGACGAAAAAAAAATAAAAGAGTGAGAGAGAAAACCGTCCCACTTAATAACCTGTTCCCCGGCACATCTCCGCGTGACCTACTGACGGACGTGTGTGTGTGTGTATCGTGGCCGTCGGGATTAAGCTCGGTCGCGATTTATTAAGGCCACGGCCTTGAACTTGTTGCGCGCGTGCCGAACGTGTAAAACTCATCGGAAACGGACGTTTTGTCACAGCAGTGGATGGCGAGGGCGGACGAGAATCGATCGGACCGAAAAACGAAAAGCGTTTATCGAAATAAGTTTACCTAACCCGTGGCGTGATGACAAAGTCTTTGACCCTAGAGAGCAGTTACACAAAACTACCCCCACCCCCCACCTACCCTTAGAAGAAAAACGCGCTCTCCTCGAACTGTACAATATTGATGGACAGTGTTTTCGTATAATTGTATAAGCTATTTGGTCTCATTACTTGTCATAGATATACTATAAACAAAATAGGAAATTTTTGATACCTATTTCGTGACCCAACGGTACACATCCCTACCGTACATTTCTTGGTTTGGGGCAGTTGCATCGGGCAAATACCCACAGTCATCACACCCATCACGCCACTGTTCACAATGAATGCAGTACGATTAACATTTCGTCGCGAGGGCGTAAACTGACGTTTTAGCGCATTTCTCTGCTCACGTAGTACATGTATGTGTATGGACTACAGGAGTGTGTAATTATAATAATAAAAATAATAATTCTTACGCGTGCCTCGTTCTACGCGTTCAGCTCGAAACCATAATAGCTGGACGTGATTTATCAGACCGAAACCACATTTGACCAGAGAGCACCGCGCGAATGTTTCGGAATCACGTACGTGCGTATTTTAATTTTGTGAAATTGAACTCGTAAACGGTCGTAGGTACTTGGAAAAGCGTGTGCTCTAAATTAAATTAAGTAACATGAGTTATGATGAAGTACACAGAATATTCATTTCTTTTGCGGCGTGACGCATCAGAATCATTCCATTTGGTTGGCATAACAACTGGTGATTTCTATTTCGGTCTGTTTTTCAGAACAGTCAACTCTGAGGGCTAATGTATGGAACTAGAGCTTTTGAGCGATTACACATCAGTACCTACATCTCCTTTTTCCATTGAAATATGTTTATTAATTAATTTCTGCTCGTGATTACGTCGTTTTCCAACGAAAAGAAAATACTAATTATTGTAATATATAATTTCATTTTATTTAACTCTATAGGTTGTGCAGATGTTCTAATGGTTTTAAAAAATAAAATGTCACGGCACATTTTATAAAATAATTAATCGTTTTACTTATAAAATTTACAAAATTAATAAATAATTGTATTGTACAGTCACACACCAATTGAATTATTTGAAAAAAAATCTGATGAACTAATCCGGGCTTTAGAAACATTTACTGCCGAATATCTGTAACCAGAATAAGTTCTTCGCTACAGTTATTTACGTAATAAACTTCCATTAAATAATAAAAACATACAATTAAAATTATAAATCTTTATTAAAATGTACACGTAACCCTGAGAAAAAAATAAAAATCTTATGCTCAAAAATTATATACACTTCTGTTTTCAGTGTTTTGCACTAGGCAGCCAATAAAAAAAAATATTTGGTAAATTTCTAAACAAACGGTATAACTAGTTTTTTCAGTCGTGAATATTATTGTTGTAACGCCGTACAGTGACTTATCAGAATGATTCGAGATTATATGCATATATTATATAATTACGGAATTTCGATTTAAGCATCTCAGCCACTAGTCAATCTTAAGTTTGATAGTTTTCTGCTCTTTCGACTACTACTAACATTACCTGTGTAACAATTATAACCCTAGACTTGTCAGAAAAATCTAAATGAATAAAACAATTTTTTTTTTAAAGCAATATTTAAATAATACATTTTAAATAACTAGAAGGATATTTTTGAATAAACTTACATAAGTACCTGAAACTATAAAAAAAAAAAAAATCATGACACAACTATAAACATGTTTTTTATCAATTATTTATTAACAGCTATATAACTTGATCAATTTTTTTAAGCGATTGCATTTATTTATCTTGGGATACATAGGTAATGTTAAATCAAAGTTTGATTTAGGACTAAAGTGCACAACCTGGTGGTTGTTAAACCTATCGTATACGATATTATAAAGTAAGACTTGTGTAGTCACGACTGGTTCAAGTAGCGCACGTAAGTCCGTATCTCTAGGAGATGGAGTTTCGACGAGACCTTTGCGTTTTGTGTTTAAATAAGTTAATAAGTTATTATAGACAAACACGGAAAAAACCCCACGAAAGAAACGGTATTAAGATAAACATTTTCGATCCATTGATCTAAATATTTGGTTTGAAAAACGCACAGAAAATATCATTACACGCGTGTTCCCAATAAAATCACTATTGTTACTGTTCTTCGGTAGACTAATTGATGCGTTTGATCCGCCTCTCAAACGCAGTTCGTCTTCTGTCGCGACCTTGACCGCACCGAGTTATTACACGGCATGTACGCGCGAAGAAACTGGATTGCGTACGTTTTCCGTCGATGGGAAAACAATTTTAGGGAACATACACGGTTAACGCACTATGTTTGGGTCCGTTTGACGCGCACGTGATTATTACAAGTGTTTTAACGAGTAGGCGATTAAAAACCCCAACGATTTCGATGCTCTAATCCGACGATACTTTCACCCGGCCGCGCACGGCGTTTGTTCGAAAATCGTATTCATCATTGTTCCGCGTCGAATCCGAACGATTGTTTTTCGTCCGACGCGCACGCACTCCTCCTCGAGTGTCGCGTTAATCGGTTGAACGTTCAAAACAAACGGTCGCCGCGTGGGAACAACACAATTGCCTCGGCCGCGTCATATTATTAGTGCTGTTGTCTGGAGACAATCGCGCGGCGCACGCGTCTACCCGCGCGGACGACAACGATGTTTACACTGTCACGAGAATATCAAAAGCGACAACCGTACGAAAACGTAATGACATTGTGAACGTACTATAACGTCGTCCTGGTAGCCGCGGTACACCGCCTCCTCTTTGTGCGCACAATAATAATTACTACGACAACAATACGTGCACGGTATACATTGTTCGAGTGCACCGCGAGTATCGTTAACGAGCACCACATACGTCGTTTTTCAATTGTTTTATCCGATTTGGATACCGCGTTGGAAACTGCAGTTGCACTCGTCACATCACGCGAGACGTGTACAAGAAATTATTATTATTCCATAGGTCACTTTCTTTGACACGATCAACGCACGTTATCGCCGCTGCTCGTACACATATCATTATGATTATATTGTTGCGATGACGACAACGAAATATAAATTGAAAAAAAAAAAAAAAACAATGTCCTTGGGTACGCGTACTTTCATTTCATCTCTTCGAATTCCGCCCACAGACAGGTATTTTCGAGAACATCACACCACACACCACCGCGCCGGAGCAATAGCAACTAATACGATTTCATTATATTTCACGATTCATAATGGATTGCACTTCCACTCCGAGTCATTGTAACAAATGTGTTATTATTATTATTTTACGTACGTGCTTCCATTGTTAGCACACTGACACCAATTCGTGTGTATTGACGATTCGTTGACACACGCGCACACGTATAGCAGTACCTGCTCTGAAAATATCAGCACAACCGGATTGTCATCGCGCAAAACCGAACGAATATTATTATTTGTCCTTTTCGCGCGTGCGCAGGAAACGGACGAACATCTTCGATCGCACTGATAACAATTTCTCCGACCGTTTCAGAAGTGGCAAACCAACTACATGTGTATAGACCTCGGTACCATCGGACATTAGTGACCGCGAACAAACCAGTTCACGCCCGTTTTTTTCGTAGTCCGAAACGTAAACCTCAATTTCCGAGTAAATATTATGATCTAATCGAATGCCTATGCGCTTTTATATTCCCCGAGAAGTAAACGTTGTAGTCGATTAAATTGCCCGGGCACTTTACCTGTTTGTTTAATACGTGCTCAAGTGTCTCGTTCGTAGTAAAACATGAACTTTTAATTCGTGCCGGCACTCTCTCTCTAGTCGTGCGCGAATCGGCTGTTAGTGTTTAACCACATACGATTAAAATACATTAATTTCCTTGAGTTCACAATCAAAGTGTATTCGTAACATTATAAAATAATATATATTTTGTACAGGACAGCAATATTTCTAAATTGAATTATGAATTGTTTTATAAAACAATTTTCATGTCTCACTTTTTTTCATTCTAAACGGGCATTTATTTGAATAAAATCATATTAATCTTAACAAACTCTTACTCGATTTGAACATAAATTAGTGATAATTGAAATGGTTTATTAAAAAATGGGAATGCAAATCATTTATTATCTATTCGCACTCGTCAGGTAGTTAAATGATATTTTTGTTTCGAGATTGTTATTTTTTTTTTATTCTTCTCAAGTCTTAAGAGTTTATCACTTAGTATTATAATAAATAAAACAATACATGACGGATATCTAGAGCATAATAAACGATGTGAAATAATATCTTTGAGCCAACATTAATCGTGCCGAAGAATCGAACACGATGTGTGGTTGCAGTAATATCCTTACCGAACGTTAGGGACAGATCTGTTTAACGGAAAGGAGTGATGAATAGAACTTTTTATGAGAGACGTGTAAAGTATAATAAAGACTTGACCGTAATTCGAGTAATTTAAAACCCCTAGGGCGGTCACCACTTCACCCCCCCCCCATAAATCCATCCTCGTCGATCATAATTATCGATCAAAAGAATCTAACAAGCTCCGTAGTGTATTTTTATGAAAAGTTAAACAGCCAATACTTTTAAATTACGCGTCGTCGCACGTTAAAATAAATCGCGATTGCGGTTTGGAGCCGTATGTCTATGATTATGACAACGCGGCAATCGCAAAAGTTCCGAGTTCGCGTGACCTACATACCTGTATAGCCGTACGTCGAGTACGAACAGCTGCAGTTGCACTCGGACGTTTGGGCTACAACATAATCTGTGAGCACTGCGGGAAACGGCTGCTCGCCCATTCGCGTACACCGTCGAAACGACACACATATAATTCGACGTAGTTCCAATCCGGTCGCGCGACAATCGTCTCGTGCATGACACACCCGGATCGCGGGTACAAGTTGCCGGCGCTTTCTCACGGGTTATTCTCGCGAACGCGCGTGTAATTCGTCCGCAACACAACGTTTGTAGTCATCATTATTACTGTTACGTCCTACCCCGCAACTACGGCTTAATGTCCAGTCATCGGACACGCATTTTGTGATGTACCACGTAAGTGGATCGGGTGCGGACCGTGTTAAAAGATATTCGCATAAAACATCCCCCGCCGGCGGCACCGTACAATAGGTTCGTTTGCGGGTCAAAAAGTCGGTACGGATCAAAAAAAAAAACGGCTAATGACACCGCGGCCGACGTACGTTTTCGCGCGGCTAAAAGTTGATTTTCCCGAGTGCGCGTCAATCGGATGTGCGCGAGAATAATCGCGCGCGCGCGTAGTAGTAATCCGCGTCCTTTCTTTCCGTATTATTCCGCACCTGCAGCCCGTACCTGTACCACTGCTGCGCCGACCGCGTGTCTATGCGTACACTAACGCGACCGCGTAATGAATCGCCTCTTAACGCGCGACAAACGCGCCCGACGATGATGGATTGGCAACCGTGTCCGTCCGCGAGATTAACCGTTTCCGCGGTAATGTTACCGCTCACCTCGTAGCCGACTTAATGAGCCCATTGTTCGAAGGGCGTGATCGCGGACCGCATTTCGCGCCCGTGTTCGACGACTCCGGGGTCCCGCTCGCTGTTGATCTCCCAGCGGACGCAACGCGTGGACCCGTCGATCATCGTTTTTCGGTCGCACTCCGATAACCGCATTATTAAATAACCGTGTTGTTGATGATTTATGATATTTGTTCACAGCGAGACGGCCGCGAGTTCTGCCGGCCGGACGACGGTCAGCGCGGACGCCGCGAGGCTGTGGCGGTACGTTCAAGCGGCCAAGGAAGGTCAGAACGGCGAGGACTGCCGCGTCCTGTATCCCACGTGCAACATGCTCGGGCTGTGATGACTGACCGGAGACCGGCACTGCGATCGAATAATCAAAAAATACACACCCACCCCCGGACGACGGTTTTCCCGCGAAAACTATCGACAGGCTCCGTCGACGAACAATTATTATTATTATTAAATACGTATATGTGTAGTTTTAGCAATAGTCCATAGTATCGTATCGGCCCTCGTCGGACGGCTTTGATTATTCAAAAAAAAAAAAAAAAAAATACCTCTCATTTTTTTCTCTCGTCGAAATCACGTTCAACAGCGCAACGCGTATACAATAAAACGTTAATGTACACATCTAGTCACATTATAATTCGTAGATATATTAGGGCAGCGGTCATAGGCATACCAACCAGTCGATAATCGTAATATTATTGTTCTAATATACACGCAGAGTGTTCAATAAACGCGCGTACTGAAAGTTCGCGTCGGCGTAGGACTGGGGTTTTTAGGTTCGTTTATACGGAAACCGAAAAAACGTGCTCACTGTTAAAAGTTCATTTACACGACTAAAAGTTTTTAAAATATTACGCATACAATTTTTAAAACTCTATTATTTATTAGTTGAATTACAATCAAAGTCCTTCAAAATAATCCTGAACAACTGCACGTAATATAACATTCCACTGTTTTTTTTTTTTTTAATTTGTATATATTTATTTATTTTTTCTATTTGAACTATGATTTTTTCATTATACATAAGATTCGTTGAACAATGACTTTTAGTAGTATAACCAATATTGTTTATTACTTACCGAAGCATACATTTGTTTTTATTTTCAGTACTAACATTGTAATAATTGAAACCTAGAATTCGATACGAATAATCAAAATAAATGTATATATATATGAATGCATAAAAATCGCAGCCCTAGTAAATGTATTCGTATTTATTGAAAGCTCTGCTTGAATAAGTTATAATAATAATATTATGTTGTTAACTGCTTTAGGTTTGATAATAATAATAATAATAATAGTACCAAAAATATTACCGTAATTGCTTATTTTTTTTTTTACGACACAAAACATGTTAAAACGCCTTAATTTCGCATGGTTTTTATATGATTTGTATTTCATTTCTTTTTTTTTGGCTAATAATAAGTAAATATTATTGATTTATACACTAATTAATTCTTTATATACGTACAGGGACTTTGTGAAATATTCTTGGTAAATCTCTGCACGCTGCTCTTTTATGCGCAATGACTCCACTGAAGAGTCGATTATTATAGTATAAACATAACTCGATTTCATACATGCCTTACACATAATATCTATGTTTTCTCTCATTTATTTATTTATTTATTTATTTTTTGTACTGTGAACACTAATAATAGTAATTATATTTTATTATTATTATATTATATGGTGTATCACGCGCTACGAATTTATAGTAAAACACATTGTTTATTATATTTATTTATTTATTTGATGTGCCCATACATTTTTTTATATTGTATAAGTTATTATTATTTTTTTTTTTTAATAAAGCAGTGTGATAGTTTAAATTACATTTTGTATACCTATTATTAATATGTACATATTATAAACGAATTGGTGTACTATAGTTATAGTAATTAGAGACTATCATTATGGCTAAATTAATTTAAAACAATTCTATGTATATTTATTTCTTTAGGTGGTTAAACCAATTATACATTTATAAAAATATACCCGTGAGTTCGATTTTATAACTAATATTTTATGTCATTCCGAAACAAATCACGATTGTATTCGTAAATCATAAAATAACATTTAGATATAAGAGTTTCGTTAATATTGTGCATATGCATTATTAAAATGATTTAAATAGTAAATAGTGCTTAATTGAATGAATGAATTTCAAATATTTAAAAAATACCGTATTTAATAATTTCGTACAAACAGTAATTTTGACTATATTAGAAGTAGGTATCGTGATGAACATAAAAAAACAATATTGAAGCACTCATACGAGTGACAGATAATTTTAGTTACTAATAACTGATTAATGACTGATAATTTTTGGTGAACAGCGTTGTAGCGAGTATTTAAAATCATTTTTTCTGCCGAATCAAACATCTCTTATTTTTATATTTTACATTCATCCCTTTACTGTATATATCCATTCATAAATTATAATCAATTCAACCGCGAGAAGCAGATTAGATCCCTATAGTTCTTATACATTGTAATAATACAAGAACATGAACGTGCTATATTTTTATTAATATATATTTTTTTTTTCATAAAGCGCTAACCAAATTACCATATGACATTTAATAGTTAGTGCATATTGCACTGCAGTTTGTACATGCGCTTATTTGGAAACGTTCAATGTAAAACGTTTACTGATCCAGTAACCGCACACATCTCATCTATTTACTCGTGTATATGTACGTGATTATTGCATTAACTGCATAGTGCTACGTCAAAAACTCGTTCAAACTAAACGAACATAATTAGGATAACTAATATAGTTACTAACATAACTAATATAATTACTTCGCTGTCGATGTGCATGACGTGTTAGTGAAGTTGCAGAATAACACTAAAACCTACACAAGTTACACTAACTAATGAGACAATTTTTGAATATACAGTAGTGTCTCGATAATCGGAACGAGATTGGGGAAAAGGGTCGTTCGGATTATCTATGACTTGATAAAAACAACAGTTTTATCATAATTTAAATAATGAAATTTATTTTTATCTGTATTAATCATGTAAAAACTTCTAATTTAAAAAGACAATGTATACAAAAAAGTATTATAATTATATGTGTGTGTATGTATAGCCAGTTAGTATAATATTTATTACATAGTATGAATCTTATTATTTAAAATATATATTTACTATTATTACTATATACATACATATGTATTAATATAGCGATAGGATATTTCTCAAACTCGTTCGGATTAGCCTGTGTTCAGATTATCGAGACCCTACTGTATCATTTTATTTTTTTCGTTTTATTTATTAATTTTTAAGCGTGCCATTACATTAATTTAGTACACGTTCCGGTTTTATTTAAAAAAATAATTACCAATTGTTTCTTATTCATTTTCATCTTTGTCTGAATTATACATTAAAATATTGAAACTGTCGAAATGTTTTTGCCCGAGTAAAGTCAAAAGATCTAAATTTGGTGTACACTGTTTAGGATATTTCGTTAACTCGAGCATAAAAAAACTAAGTTTTTTAACGTGATGACTGCAACATAAGATATAGACTCGGTGTACTTAGAAATAAGAGACCAATGGCTGATAGCAATTAAACCAAGTTCTTATTGACATATATATATATATATATATATATAAAAAAAAATAAGCCATTGAAATGTTTGAAATGTTATGCTTATTTTCCGGCAGAGATCGTGTAACATATGCCACGTTACAGAATATGTTTAGGCCTTTATGTTGAATTCAAAAAACCTGTTTTGATACTTTCTCTTTGTAATATTTTCCTTGATACACGATCTAGAGTACACGTAGTTCTACGATGAACATTAATGATATGTACGTAAACGGAACTTTACAAGAGAGTTAAATCATAAGAAAATGTAATTATTATCACTAAAAAATATTATTGTTATTGTAGTTGATTTTGTTATAACTACTATTGCATTCCCGTTATATACTTCTGCGAAATCAAGTAATTCTTTTTCTTTTACAATGTCTAATAAACATGAAAATAAGATGTGTCAACGTCATGGACTATCCTTTAAGTATAATTACATCCAATTGAAGGCCACTTTTTCTAGTTAAATAAGATTTTTTTTATAATGGTTTTTTAACTTCTATAGCTGTGAATCTTACTGCTAAATTTAATAACACAGCGCGATCACACTATTAACATTATCAATGATTACTATAAATACAACAATTTACTACTTCTAGTTGCTATTTGCATTGTAATCTAGTTATTATTATATTCTCTTGCAATGTAAACATCTAATGACCACTTGGTATTTACATGTATATACTTTGATTTACTAAAACTTATCACCGTTTGCGTGCCAATATGTAGTTGAAATTCAATATTGTTGAATTCATGTATAAAAGAAAAACATAGTATGATTTTGAAAATATTACGTTAACTGTACAGACGAAAAATAATATATATATATATATATATAATAGCAATTATATATTATAGCAATTATATTATTATAGCTTCATGTTGAAATTCAGATATATATTCAAAATTATTAAATTCCAAAACTCTAGTTTATTGTTTATTAAATATGAAGTAATATATAGGCAATTTTATGATAGTAGTAAATTTAAAATTTATGTAATTTGTATTATTATGACGCAATAACAACATAACATTATTAAGTATACCGTTTATAAACTGTTTTCTATCCATTTTTTTCTTGAATAATTTTAATATCAAAAAAATTATAGAGATAAATTCATAAAGATTAAAGATATTATTACAAATTAGGATTTTTTTTTCGATGACAGTTTTTTTGCAAGGTTAAATTATTTTGGTTGAGATAATTCAAAAAACATTTAGCCAACTATGCGGTAAATAGATTGACTATTAAGAATTAGAATTGTAAACTATAATATTTTCGTTGCCATGATGTTTTCTAAATAAACTTAAAAGATGGTTTAAAATTGAAACATATGCCCAGTTATTAAAAAATAATGATAAATTTATCTATTAATAAAAATTATAGTTACATAAATTGTTTATGTAAAATATAACTAAAAAATAAAAATAAAATTGAAAATAAACAGTTATATGTATTATTTAATAGACTTCATTTGAGTTACACATCATTTATTTATTCGTAAACATAAAAATATTTTATAGATTATTCAATCTCTAAAATAAAATTAAAAAAAAAAAAAAAGATTATTCAATTTATTTGGGCAATGCCCGTTTCCACCAAAAGTGTATCTTTCCCTTTTCAACCATTATCCGTTTCCACCAAATGAGATTGACTACCTATACTTTTCATGAGTTTTTCGGGTTGATGTAAAATATTTATAAATATACACACAATATAATCAATGTATATAGGTAGAATTTTATTGTATTTAATTGTATGTTAAACCGTTATCGTACTTATGTTTGTACTTTTACGAGAATGTCGATTAAACATGATAATATCTAAATAATCAAATACTTTATGAACAAGTGAAATGATAGCACAGTTTAAATAGTGCATACAACTGCGTGTGTGTTAAAATGAAACGTTCATCTTTTCACTTGTTCATAAAGTATTTGATTATTTAGATATAATCATGGTTAATTAATCAACATAAAAGTACATACATAAGTACGATAATGGTTTTACATACAATTAAATACAATAAACGTACAATATATGTTGATTATATTGCGTGTGTATTTATATATATAAATATCTTCAATATCAATCCGAAAAACTACATGAAATGTATAGGTATTCTATCTCATTTGGTGGAAACGGGTATTGGTGGAAAAGGGAAAGGTCTACTTTTGGTGGAAACATGTTAAGCTCGTTCATTTATAGGGAGTAACCGAATTGGTACCCATTTGAAAAAGGTAATTTATAAGGTAAGCCGAATATGTCCCCGTTTGTATACAGGTAAAATAGTGACAATTTTAATTTTTAACACAATTTACCTATACTATTAAAAATTAAAATCCAACGGGCCAGTGTATAGAGAGCAAAAAAAAAAAAATTTAAAAGCTATATGTATGACATATAGTCATAATTATTATATCGATAAGATAAAGTATAGGAACATAATAGATTAAAGTTTACTAAAGATTAGCAAATTACTAACAGACAGGAAAGAATAGCAAATACTTGGAAAATTGTATGACTGAGTGAATTAATGAAAAGTTTACGAGAATTGAATATTTAATAAAAGTTAGCTTCAAATTTGCAAATCAGTGGTTTTTAATTGTATTTATTATATTTTATTATTTGTTTTTCGTACACCTAAGTGATGACTAGTTGACTTCCAAATCAACGATTTAAAATTGCATATACGAGTATTTTATCATTTTTTTTTTAACACGCATCAAATGGGAAATAATTTGATTATACCTAATAAAATACTTTTTTCATGGCGGAAACCAATTCGGCACGTGGGGTTGGAGCTTGGGAACTAATTCGGTACCAGCCTATTTATATTGAATATATTAATAGTTCACATGGAACTACAGTTTTGGAATTTATTGGGACGCACTTAGTTCGCTGGTCGTCGTACAATTCCCAGTTTCCGCCGTTTCTTTTGCAGTAAGCACGGTAATGTCCTATGTCGTTTATTTGTCCGTTTAACCCATGCGCGTGAGAACATATCCCTCTTAAATGGTACTGGACATTTTTCACTTTTAAAATTTGCGGAACATTTTCTAAACTTACTAAAACTTGTTGGGCTACTTCAGAATTGATATTTTGGTCGGTTATATTCTCTAAAATTACATTTAATAATATTTTATAAATAACTATATGATATGAAAATGTTTCAGTGACGGTAAGATACCTTCCCAATTGAGTAATTCAATAAATAAATGTATTGCTGAAATTCTTGGTTCAATCGTTTTCATTCCTTTGCAATTTACTCCTTTTCGGTTTGTGTTTTGACACTTGGAAGTTTCAATCATTAATCTCGCTGTAATATCTTCTTCCAACAAATTTAAATTTCCGTTCATTACAAGTATTGTTATGTACGACGATAACAAAGGATTCATCTTCGTACACGTGGGAACGGAGCATTTAATGTTAGCTGTTATTGTGGGTAATTGTATTAACAATTCTTTAAGAACATTTTCCACTGTTGTTTCGCATGAAGCCAATTTTATGCCGTAATCTAAATACTCTATATTAGGTCGTAAATACTTCATCTGTAAACAAAAATAAGTTCATTTAGTTGATGTACATCACAAATTATTATATCAGAATTACAACGTATAATATCATAGAATCTACTATATGATTTTCGAAGTAACAATATAATTGATACAAAAGAATACTATAACAAAAATTATAATTTGTTTGATATCACAATGTCACATATTATAAACACATTTATTTACATTAATTGAATAAAATGTATATGCTATAAAACCAAAATTCTCATACATTATTCTTATGATAATAGAAATCAATAGAATCATAGTATAAAACTCGCCTCACAACAATTGTTAAAAAAACTTTTAAGTTAAATTTTTTGCAAAAAACAACAAAAATTTGTGAATTATTTTTTGAAAAATGTAACAAAAATCATATTATCAATTGCTCGGATCGGTTTCTCTTTATATAAAGTAGGTACTTTATATATAATAAGCACCATTGCTTTATTATACATATATTATAGTTATACCAGTATTTCCGCTCGGGTCGAGTATGCTTTGGCGGAAATTCCATTTTTGACTATTCCAGCAATGAAATTTAAGAAAACGTTTCCTTTACCACCAACCGCAGTGTTATAATTAATGCTGTCGCAACATGCTACCATTAATATTGATGTAACAGAATCGAAAGCACACGTGTTACACAGAATAACTTCTCCAAAGTTCCTAACCATACAACTTTTTAATTCTCCAGAAGGAGAACGTAGAGAACCATTTTTTAAAATCGGTAAAGTCTTATTTTTTTTCATATTATGTAATTTTTTTTGATGAATATTTAGGCTTGGATTGGACCGGATTCTCATCTTATCGGTTGACTTATTCCAACATTTAGTCGAAACCGTTTCTTCTGCCATAATCTCTACATCAAGAGAATATGAAATATCTGTTTCACTTATTTCTGGTATTGTAACTGAACATAAAGATCTGAATTATCACAGAGAGTAATTTTTTT
>NW_020272917.1:2689829-2745654 GCF_003268045.1 Sipha flava
AAACGAACGATGGCGCGGTCTCGGTCGGCTGTAAGCAGCCGGTCCTCTCCGCGTTCCGCCGCCCGAGTCGCACAACCCTCGTGCAGGTACCATTGGCATTCTGTTACGAGGACACAAGTTATAAATCACAAGTTATAACTTCGCGTAGGGGTGCACTACCGTACTGCGAACAGTACGGAGCCACTACAGAAGAACACGCGAGACCAACACACGTTCAAACGTACCGAAGCACCGAACCATGCGCGAGTACACGCGTCTGCACTTGCACGTGGAGCACTTTCTGAACCACCGGCCCGTTGCCGGTACGACCATCCGTTCGTTGCTTCCGAATTTCATTCGGAAAACGTGTCGACGGCAGTCCGTCATCGGCTCATTCAGTCTCAATATCCGTTTCAGGAAATACTCGATTACAAACGTGTCCATTTTTGTAGCGTTCGGGTGAGATGTACGAAAATATCAACAGGAGCGCAAACAAAAACGTACGACGTCAATGCGATATGTCGAATTAATGAACGAAAAGATTTCGGCGCTGTCGATAAGGATTTTCGATGTTTACTCGTTGCTACCGTTGTTTCGCATGGCAAGTGTTTTCGAGCCAAATCATTTTAATAACCAACAATATATAAACATATGATTTATATAATATCAATAATGATTATTATATTCATTATTTAATTCATTATTCAAAACAGATAATATAATTATTGATATTTTCTTAATTCTGCCAAATATGATCTAAAGAGAATCTCTTGAAAACTGTTAATACGCTGCTCTAGTCTCTCTAGATTTAAGTTTTCGCGATGGTTATAATTAGAGATCAGAATAATATTCTCCTAAAATAGCCGAAATAAGATGTTAATATTTTCCTCAAAATTTGATAATATTCTTTAATAATTGTAGTTAAATATGCAAAAACTATGCTTTTAAAGTAATATATTCTCCTAAATTAAAAATAATATGCTTTTATATTTTAAAAAAAATAAAACCTAATTGATA
This sequence comes from Sipha flava, assembly GCF_003268045.1. Lineage (NCBI taxonomy): Eukaryota > Metazoa > Arthropoda > Insecta > Hemiptera > Aphididae > Sipha > Sipha flava. The sequence goes on from NW_020272917.1 coordinate 2,690,826, forward strand.
CTTAAAGGTAATTTATGATACAATTTTATATATTTAATGAAATATATATATATATTTTAATTAAATAAATAATACATTATAATTTAGTTTAAAAAAAAACTTTAACATTTTATTAACATGATAAAATTATATAAATGATATATTTTAAGACAATTTTCTTTTTTTTTTTTGAAACAGTTAACAACTATGTTCTGTTCCATGTGTTCTATGTGGTCTGGCTTCATTTTCGTACGATGGTCTGTTAAAATGTTTTTATATGTACTGAACGAACGTTCAACATTAACCAGAGCCGGCACAAGCAAAAATAGTACACTAGGTAAAATCAAATTTTGCTGCATCTAAAAAAAAAAATTGAGCTCTTATTTTAATTTAGCCTCTGTACCTATTTTTTATGTGACATATCTACTTAAAAATTTTTTTAATTTTTTATTTTATGGATAAAATTATATGTAAAAAGACTTAAAAATGATTTCTATTACTATTACTCAACCGCGACTATCGGATTTGTGGTTATTTATATTTTATGAATAATTGAAAACGCACAGCATAGGTCGTAATATAAATTAATATAATAACTTTAGACATTATTTTATTATATAGGTAAGTGGTTTTCACGAATGAATTCATTTAAATATTTTTCTTATAAAATACCAATAGAACTAAAAAAAATGTTCGAGCAAATTTTGAAAATGCCGCCCCTACTAAAGTGCAGCTCTAAGCAGGTTAGGTCGCCTATACCTTGAGCCGGTCCTGAAATTAACTGAAGTCACAGGAGCGTATTGCAAATCAGTCGCCATAGTAGGTGAAAAATGATGTACAAATTGTATTTCATTACTTCCTTTCAAAATTTTTGGTACGTTCTAATCATGAGCCCCTGATTTTTTTTGCTGAAATTCTACTTAAAATCGATATTCGATATTCAAAGATATGAAATAATTGGTAAAATATTTGTAATTTAATCAATAAATTACGGTTATCTAATTATTGATTAGTACTATATATACTATATACCTACAGGTATACTTATTCTTTACCTAGATTGTATATACGTAAATATGCTTAATGAAACAGCTATCATATCAATCTATTCATTGTATTATATATACTAATTTTTGTGCATATTACACGAATTAATTTTTTTTATTATACAGCTTTGGTAATATCAAAAGCCTAATAAAAATTAAAATGTTTTTGTTAAAATCGAACTATCAGAATCATAAATTATTTTAATAATTACTTTTAATATCACCAATATTAATACCAATATATTATTATATATACATATATTGTTATTCATAATATATTACTAATTTAATTTGAATTAGTATTAACAGATTTTGTTCAGGCTTGAGAGAAAAATAATTAATAAGCAATAAAAAAACGAACATAGATTGGTACTAAAGGTCATAAAATATTTAATAGTTAAATTTATTTCTTAAATCATCTATTACTATTCTGCTTGTAGAAATAAGTATGCTAATATATATAACAAAATGCAAAAATTGATCCATAGATTAATTAAATGAAATATGAAAAATGAAGTTTTCATGCTACTCGTATAAAAAACTATAATATATATAGAATTGTGTCCTCAAGGCCGTATCTAGAAATTTTTTTCAGGAGGGGTCCAAAACATGTATATTGTAATTTTATTGAATTCAGATTTTAACTTTTGATATTTGGTTAAAAATAAGACAGAAAAATATTTAATCTTCTTTCATATCGTATTTTCATATGATATTATGATATAAAATTAAAAGCAGTCAATGATTAATTGGAGCTTAAGTCATTTTTGACTGAAAGTATTTATGTTGGTATGTATTAAAAATAAATAAGTATTTTAAACATTCATAAAATATTGACAAAATTTCGGGGGGTCCAGACACCCTGAACCTCCCCCCCCCAGATACGGCCTTGCGTGTCCTTCAGAATTAATAAATATTATCGTTTAAAATTAATTAAAATCTAATAATTTTATTTTATATGTCTATTTGTCCATATTTAATTAATTTTCTCAATACTTTTTTTAAAATAATATATTACCTATATAAATTTATAGAGCAAGGCAACTGGCGGACTGCATCTTTTTTTTTATTTCACCTGTGCTACGTTTTCAAATTACTTTAAAACATTTTAGCATTGATTTTAAAATGTACGTATTATATTCTTAAACTAATATTAAAGTGCACTAAAATTATTAAATGATAAAATTAATTTTACATCCATATCAGTATAGCTTTAGGTATTAGGTATTTATTCTATTATTATTATTGTAAAATTAAATTATATAAACTAAAAGCTAACTGTTAACTTTAACGACCTTTATTTTCTCGCTTTCTTTATTTTGATCCACCAGATTTTAAAGTTCTATAAATTGGCCATCTAGTTACTAAGAGTTGCCTATCCCTGTTATGGAGTGTCTGATGTACCCAAATTTCTTATATTCATTATCATTAAGAAAAACGATCATAATGTAATACCATAATATCAAAACCTAATAATTAATATCCATTTAACTATATATGTTTTTCATTCAAAACGACATGTCATACAATAATCTCTATACGTAGTGGATAGTAGTGGCGTACTTTTAAAACGTAATTTATTTTAATGTTTTATTTTCGGAAACAACGAACAAAGTAAGATATAATTTACATTATTCCGATGTAAGCACTTGTGTACTATAAATGAACAAAGATAATAGTAATATAATTATAAAAAATGCGTATACCATTCTCCGCGGTGGCTGAAAATGAAACAAGCAGTCAACATCTGGTTACGGCGCACGCTAATGAGGCCACGTCTCTAAATAGTATACAGTGTGTGCTTACTGAAATGTTAACGATGATAGTCGCGTCGTTTTCTTATTCGTGTGGTCCTATTATAGTTAACGGCAACTGATAATTCTACCGTCGCTAATATGACGATTATTAAATTGCACACGTCATTATTCAGCCCGAGTAACTTTTTTTCATCAATAGTTAATATCATTAAAAATGCCAAAAGTCTAACGAAAATGTATTTACATCAATGGCCTACAAGCGTTTTTTTCTTCACATTTCATTTACTATTTGTAACAAACGGATAACGGTAATTAAATTTAAATAATTTTATTACGAAGATAGATTATTTGATGAAAAATTTATTGTAGGATATAGAAGTAATGATGTCGTTGACTTGTTTGGTCAGAATATTGTTTTCAAATCGTATATTACGTATAAAACTTAAATACATTTTTTAATGAGGATATTTCAAATATATTTAACATCAATTATTTTATACGTGTATTTGAGCGTTTAACTATAAATAATAATTACTATAAATATAAATAATAATAATAATAATAATACTAAAACAATCAAAAGTTTAATGTAAATGAAATAAATATTTATATACATGAATAATGAATATGTAAAAAAAAAAAAATAGAATATTAAATTTAAATCATATTTATAATACATAAACTCCAAACTATTTCTTTTTCTCACGCAAATTTGTGACGTTAAACCTTAGTAAGATTGTACAACAAATGTATGGATAATTTTTTTCTTTTTTAATTCTTATGATTTATATAAAAACCTAAATGTACTCTAAATCGTTTAAAGTAGAACGTTATAATATTATAATAGGACTTTTGCGATTCACAAATGTTTTTTTGAAGGTTTTCTGAAATACTTTTGGAGAATTGTAAGGTCACGACACACAACTATATATTAAAATATTCAATCATTAATACGACAATATACACCTTAAAATTAAAAATAAAAAGTAAAATATATTAAACACATGAATGTATAAGAAATTGCATACTGTGAGCCGTATCTATTTTTTAAATTGAAATACGAATAGCCAACAAATGTGTTAAACACGCCAATAAAAATGTGTAGAAATACTGACTCTTAACACTGAGTCTTATTCATTATGTTAATTACATTATTTGCACAAAGTTGATTTATGATAGAAATAAAAAGTTGATTTAATTATTCTATATACAATCTAATATATTTCAATATTATCTATAGGAATTCGTTCAAAATTGTTTTTCGAATGTAATTATTTATCATTATTATTAAATTTAAAAAATAAAATACATATAACAATGATGCGTATATCATTCCATACAACACCAGTATCCGGAATACTTTTTATAAAAAAATATTTTGATTGATGAAATATTTCAGAGATTAACTGAAACATTAACCTTGGCTTGGGTGAAATTAATTATAATTTTGTATATTTAAAATATACGCTATGCTGTACGCTTAATCTTCGAATCATTTTTCTTGTTTTAATAGCATTAAACAGTATTATATTATTATAAATTGACCGATGTTCCTACAATTAAAAATTTACATTATTACAGTTAAACTTGGTATTTTATTAATTTTGGTTATTCGAGTACCATATAGTGCGTTAATCTTAATCAATACATAACTATATCGAAGTTTGATTGATTAAATAATTAAAGTCAAACAGCATCTGACAAAATTTTACATTGAAAACAATAATATTTAAATATCATGCGTTAATAACATTAATTATATTGAAGCAATGATTAAATATTTTGTGCAGTGGTAGCCCGTGCTATAGTGCACAACAGCACGTGAACCACCCAAACATATTATATAAGAAAATATTAGCTTCCTATAGTAAATTATAATCGGTTTCTATGTACATAATCTGTAATTAACAAAAATATTTGTTTAAAAAAAAAAAAGTTTTCGCAACTTTTCGTGTTGAGTAGTGTGTCTATTAGTAATTAAATAATTAACGGAGCACATGTTTGTTGCTCTCCGGGCAGCCATACAAAAGTTAGCTAGTAATGTTGATTAGTAATACATGGACGTTTGGAACACAATCGATGTGTGCACCGGACTATTTTTTATCGTTTCGCGTTTCACGTCGATCGTGAAAACATGATTTTGTGTTTATCACTTACACAAATTAAGTAATTATTTTCCAATTTATTTTATTTTACCGAAACGAAGAGCTTAGGAAGCTTGAGAAAATTGTATGTTGATCAGTACGTTAATGTACCCATACCTATAGTAAAATTAATATTCTTTTACCCACCTACATAGGTATCTTACAAATGATTTGTAAGTAGTAAGTAGCATTATTTTGTAGTTTTCACCTAATGTGAACCTTATGAATCGCCACTGGTTCCGTGAATTATAATTAAAATATAAACAAAATATAAATATTATGAAAATCCTTATACGTAATTCGGAATTTTGTTAGCAGTTCTGAAATATTCAACTATATTATTTGAAAAATTATATAAGTCTTATAAAATAAAATTTATCAGTTAGACATTTATTTAAATAAATCGTAAATGTAGTTTACGGTATTTACTTTTTGTAACGTAAACTCCTTTGTCGACATACATTTATTTGAACTTATGTTTCTAATTATCATTTTATCTTCATAATTTTTTTTACTTTTGAGTTATATAAACTCGTATATATCATATGAAAATTTTAATGCAAACTTGCTAATCAACAGTTTGATTATGGAAAAGTAAAAATAAAACTATAGAAATATACTTCATTTCGCTTCTTGGAATCGTAAGTGCATAAATCCATATCATTATAAATTGTTTCGTACAGAAACATAGCGTTTTTAACACGTGAACATTGATACGGTATATCAAAAAAAAAAAAATATAATAATTATAACTTGTATCACTCAGCGAGCTGCATAAATATCCTATTATTGTACCTATTATAAAATAAGATTAACATAGTATAGCATGATATAATCGTGTTGGGATGCTTAAAAAAGGTTTTGACGGATGGAAATCTCCGATTAAATTTTCGGGAAATTATAATGCAACCGTCGTGGTTTATGACCATATAAAATTTTGTTTCCCTAGCGCCAAACTTATTTTGTGGTTGCTAAAATGGGTCTCGAGGTCATATTATTATACGTATAGGGGCGGATACCCCATATTTAATAATGACACGCCCTCAAGTCCAGACCCGGCTAAAGGGTGTGGCTAGGAAAATACAGTGTGAAATGTCCAAAAAGAAAAACGGACCATAAGAAATAGTAACTTTAACCTGATTGCCTGATAATATTATGTAAACCTATTCATAAGTATAATTAAATTTTAGTTAGAAATTTGTTTACAATATCAGTTTTTTTTTCTATTCAGTATACGCACTTTTCTAAACTATATTGTACCTACGTACAGTGGCGTTCTCAGGAATTTTCAATGGGAGGGAAGCTCTGAAAATTTACTAGAATACAAAAGTAGGGGGCTCTGCCCCCCACACCCCTCATTATCATAATAACTACAAATTTTGTACTGTTTTAAAAAACCACATTATCACAAATTGTCACCAAATTGTTAAATTGATAGCGTGGTCGTGTCATAGAACATGTTCTATGGTTGTGCTCCAATCCAACTTGATAACCGTGATACTGGTAACTAATGACGTAAAAACCACTAAATTATGATCAATAAAATCAATAATCAATTATTATTAAACTATTGGAATAATTTTAAAAAAATACGGCCAATGGAGGGGGTTCAAACCCCATGAACCCCCCCCCCCCCCCCCCCCCCCCCCCCCCGTGAGTATGCCACTGCCTACGTGAGTGTTATTCGATATTGAATTAAAGTTCTCTGGTATTATTATCTAATATTATTCTTGAGCCGCTGATTTCGTAAACAGCTTTAAAAATATTTATGCGGTTGTGCTACCTGCGTAGTAATAATACAACAATAAAAATATTAATAATAATATAACACATATATTATAATGGTGCAGATACTCAGAGACGTAATTTCAATTTTAGAAAGGATGGGGCAATTTATTAAATTTGCTGACTTCATAATATTTAAAAAATTATAGTTACCTATATATTTAAATATTAAATATTTATGGACGATAGGCTACCAATAAAATAATTTTTCGGAACAAAACATGTAAGGATTAGTAATGAATAATGATGTCTGATGATAAACAAAGAACATGAAAAGTTTCAATTAAAGATAGTAAAATATTTACTTATCCTATAGGCTATAAATTACCTATCAATATGTTTAATGGAATAATAATATAAATCTAATTAAATAAATACTTATAATTTTATTATTTGTATATTTAATACTTTACAAAACGTATTTATAAAAACATAAAATTGTATCTCAAATATAATGTACCGTAGTTTGGGGTGAATGAGAACGATTTTAATGATTTTTTTATAGATTAAGAGCTCAAATTTTATGGTATGAATATCACAAAAAGTGTTTTATAAAGATCACATATATAGAAATATATAATATACCAAAAATTAATTTTATAAAGTTCGCTTACTATTTTTGTATATATTCACTAATTACGATTTAATATTCTTATCTGTACAACATTCCGTATATTTTCATTTCATTATTTTTAATCATTACCTATAATATGTTATATAATATTGTGTGTATATATATTATAATTGTCGAACCATCATAGTTTTACTAAAAGTTCTATAAAAAAAAAAGGTTCACTTAATAACGATTGTCATAAACCGGGGAGCCAGTGTTTCCCAACTTTTAATAAACCGTAAACGTGTATTTTTAAATCTTTTAAGAGAATATTATCTGATTTCTGAGTACAGATTAGTAAATAAAGATTTACTTTTTACGGATTTTAGCATTTGATCATCGAACAAAGAATTTCCGACCTTTTAAAATTTCTTAGAGTGGGGCATTTACCATAGTCTTTACCCCCAAAATATGCTCCTGCAGATACTATACGACAGTGGCATCGAACCCTAAATTGAGATCGGACTTTGGCAGGACATCTTTTGAACATTTAGGATGGAGTCGAAATTAGGCTGCCAAACCGTAAGGAAGCTTCATTACAATATAAAATTCTAACATATATATATATATATATATATTTTTGTGTAAAATCCACCATCCAAATCTCCCCCTGTATGCCATCGGGGCCGATATTTAGATATTGTGGCATTTTTCACCCGACTACATTTTTAAGATTTCTAAATTCCATATCATCTTTGTACGGTTTACACATCATAAAAATAGCACCATAAGTAATTTCAAATCTTACATTTAGTGCCGTTGAAAATATAATTATATAATATCAGATTTTGCACATTTTTTCTACTAGGTTCCTTCATCTATCAATTAATGGGTAACGTAAAAAGTAGTCGGTTAATTTACAAAATCATGGTTCTAAATGTTAAGTGTCCACTATATCCAACTAGCGTGGATTATGTGCACTTAGATCATGTTTCGGACTTTAGGTTATCGTATCGATACTGTGTACGACGGTAACCTTTAGCTTTTGGTGGACAGTTCACTTAGTCAAGTTGTAATATAGATGTATTTACGTATAAAATTTATTTAATTGATTTGTTCACGAACAAACCCGTTATTGTCACGGAAAACTAAAACCGTTTATGATAAAGCACCGCTGTTATCGTCGTCGGACATCTTATCCGGTCGTTCGCGGTCGTTTTCCCTATCGACGGTTCCGAACGGTTTTCCGTCGAGAACACGGCCGTGCACCGTATCCTTATCGTACGCACGCGCTGTGCCGGAACCGATTTCGCGCGTTGTGCATCCGCGTGGTGCCGGGGCGGCCGTTTTCGAACGCACGACCCCGCGCGCCGGACAATCGATACACCGCGCTAAAAAGGATCGATGGCGCGTCGGCACGTGATCTGAAAACGATATGTCCGCGCGAAGAAAGTAGAAAGGATGCGCGCGACAACTAGGTGTCTCTCTCTCCCCAGGGGCCGATCGCCGATTAGGCATTCAGGATGCGATCGGCCGCCGTCCGCTGCGCGGCGTTATAAGCTCGGGCGCGTGTGACCACAACGTTCATTCATCATCCCACCGGGCGGCCACCACCATCATGTATCGTCTGTCCGTGTTCGTCGCCGTCACCTGTTGCGCCGCCGCTCTGTCGGCCGTCCACCACGTGCAGGTAAGTCCTACCGGGCGGATCACTCCTGTACATAATACACCGTACACCTATGTATAGTGTGTACGGTATACTTATACGTGTGTGTGTGTGTGTGTTGTTTTCGTCATCAGGCCACCGAGACCGTACTCGAGTTCGGCGTCAAACTGTTCGAGGACTGCGGAGCCGACTGGTCGTGCACCAAACCCAAAGTGCTCCGGTACCTGAGCGAGACCGCGAAAAGCGACGAGCTCAAGTTGACCCGGGACCTGTCCCTGAAACGTAGCCGTGTCAGCGAAGGCGAAGAAGAAGTGGCCAACTCGGTGAGCGTCTAGATCGCGGCCCTTTGGGTCCCCGGTTTCCGTTGTTTATTTATTGTTTGTTGTATTCATCTCGTTGTCCGCGTCGCAGATCCCCAACGGCGGCGACTACAAAGACGCCATCAGGGAGAACTCCGCGCTCCGCATGTTGGACAGGATCGACGATTTCCTGAGCACCCACCAGCTCCAGGTGAACCTGCCGGAAGAGCTAGGGTCCACCGTCCAACGGATCAACGTGCCGTTGACCGACCAAGACACCCAAGTCGTTCAGCAAGGACGAAGTAAGACGCGAATCGGAAAACGTAATTCTTTTACAGTACATACCGCACGAGTGTTATACGTGTGTTTGCGCAAATCGTATATTATTACGTGCGCGCGTATCCATGTCGAAAATGTCTAATCCAAACTTTTCTTTGAATTTTTTTTTTTTAGGTCGCGGATTTGTCCGTAAAATAGTCATTCCGTTCCTCCTGGGATTGAAGTTCAAGACGACCGTCTTGATTCCCGTCGCCATCGCCATAATCGCCCTGAAAACGTGGAAAGCGTTGACGTTAGGTCTACTGTCACTCGTCTTATCCGCCGCCATGGTCATCTACAGGTTCACCAAGCCCAAGGTGGTCGGAGTGGAAATCCTGCACTACCCATCACCCGGTTACGCGCACCATCACGACGGATACGCACACGCTAGGGCGTACAGTGCGCAACAGCCCGAACAGTGACCGGTGAACGTGATTAGTTTTGTAAACGTCGCGATCAGAAACGACGCGTATTTTATTGTACGACTAGTTTTCTGTTGTTATTAATTTAATTATTTATTTATTTATTTACCGAACGAAAAAAATACAATTATTAAATTTTTTTAATTTTTCTGTACAATTGAGTTTTACATTGAAATTATTTTTCTACCAATTAGTCCTGAGTAAAAAACCTATTAAAGAGCGTGTTTAAAAAAAAAAAAAAAATTAAAAAATTAAAAAAAAAACAACAATGACTGATAATTATGATTATATCATTGACAATAATTGTATCTTTGATTCATGACGAAGTGTGATGTTTGCAGGAATTAGTTGTATGAAAAATAAAATAAAAATTATTTTAAAATTATTTTAACCGATTGAAAATTTAACACGAACAATAAATATAAAAAAGTAATATTGAGTTCTTTAGTAATGTATTAAATTACTAGTACAGTATTCACTTACGAGTATGTTAATCTCATGATTAATTTGAAATCAATTAAGAATTCATAATTATAAATAAATTATAGACATAATTTCACTTAAGATTTTTAGTTCAATACGATCTATTATTATGAATTTGATTTGTTATTCGGAGCTAGAAATTTAATGGTGGATTAAATTATTATTCATAATTTTAAATTATAAATATTTAAAATAAAAAAATAACATAATAACAAATAAATATACGTATCAATATATTACAGCTCTTTCAAATCTATAAATTAAAATAATAGTAAAACAATATTTCTCCGCAAGATTGATGAAGAAAAAATGAAATACCATCATCAAATGTCTAATTCTCATCGCTTTTTAATCCAAAGAGTTTACGACAGTTGATATTATAAAGAAAACTCATTTATTGATATCTGTGTACAGTTATTGATGTATATAATAATAACTTAGTATATGTATTTCTTCTTTATTTAATGTCTATTGATTTTTAAGGGTTTTATAATTAGCTGTAATTAAATTCGAAAAACCGTTATCATAATAAATTTATATTTATATAGAAAATAAAAAATCAACCTAATCATTTTTATACTCTATGAACATAATTTCATGCACGTGTATATTATAAAACGGATTTCTTAAAATGAATATCAAACATTATGCCAATATTATAAAAACATTTAGTATGGATGTGTAAGCTAAATGAATGGAGCAAGTTTATTAATACATTTTAGAATGCATCACCGTCACTCGATTTTCAGGGTGAAAGAAAGGAAAAATTATATATACATTAAGTTATGTGTTTATTATTTCCTCAAAAATGTGCTGAACATCTCATTTGAATCGTACACAAATTATTTATACAGTGTGTCCTATTTGAAGTTTGCACAACCATTATATTTATAAATCGTTACAGACCTATCAAGTATTCATGGTTAAACGTGATTTATTTCATCTGGTGAACTTCCAATCAAATTAAAATTCCGTGTATAAGTACAACATGTATAAGATTTTGATTAAATTGAAATAGAAACAAAAATCTCTCATTAAATTTTTTAGAGCTCATTTAAAATCTATTAATTTGGCACGAAATGCATAATTCGAAAACTAACACTGTTGTGCGCAACAACCGTTGGACTGAACACATGCGTGACCGGCGTTTTACTTCAGCCACTATCGGAACTGCGAAGGCCGGAAGCACCGATAAAAATAAGAAAACATACCACCAGACGTGAATCCGGCATTATATTAAAGCGCATTTGGACACGTTTCGCAGTGGTGCTCAGCAAAAGGCTTTTTTTCAATTTTCAACAATCAATATTTGTGCAATTCATTGCCCAATTATGTGTCATTGCGATCTTTGCAATGTTCCGTAGTAGGTAACCATAACTTTTGCCGTTTTACTTTTTATTATTAACGCGGTCAAATAATTCATATTAATAGTCATATGGGTTTTGATGACGAAGATAAAACGATTGGCAAAACGAATAATGCGAACGAAGCTTAATATAACGTTTTAATAGATAAAATATAGTACTCAAATATTTAAATATACGAACTAACCATCGAATGGTATAAAGACATAAAGAAGTATTCTTTAGTAGTCTCTATTAGTTAGTTGTACGAAATGTTTTAATTTTTTTTTTTTTAATCAGCAAAACAGATCTGTTAGAACTGAATTAAAGTTAACCAAAAGCTTAGATCATGAGCACGATTTCTTATAATTCGATATGACCAAGTTACTAGTAAATTGCATAGGAAATAATAGAAAAGTAATTTTTATAATAAAGTTTATTTATATTACTGTAGTTGATGTTTATAGATCACACGCCATTATATTGTTATGTTTTATAAGATAACAGTGAAATCGAAACAGCAATTAAAATATGAATTATTGGACTATTGTAAATACTAAAAATTTTAATTAATAAGCAATTTTTTAAACTCTTAAATATATAATTTATATATACATGTGTGTGTGTGTGTGTGTTAACATTAAAATAAAAAGCAATTATCATTAAAATTAACTAAGATTTATTAAGAATCAGTACAACGTATACAGGAATAAGATTTTTTCGGATTTTCAAATAATTGATTTATAACCATGTGTATTTAAAAATTATAGATTATTTAATAGTACACCTCATGACGTATAATAGAAGATATTTAGAGAAAATCAAAAACAATATTTATTTACAGTTTTAATTTTGTTTTATTAATTAAATAGTAAATACAATCTAAAAGTGATAAAATTAAGTATAGATTTAAAATAATAAAAAAATAATGAATCTAAAAAATAGTTGAATGCGTGAATAAAATCTTACATATTTGACGTTGAGTCAATAAAAAATAGACAAATATTTGGCAAATTACCAATAAAAACTAATAATGAAAGTGTAATATAAATTGAACGGAAAATACTTCTTAACAGTATTAATCATAAATATTATAACTATTATCATGATCTAGTTAGAAAAAATACAATTTATTCAAAATTAAAATTTTAAAATCAACTACAAACCAACAGAATAGAGGATGATAATTGTTTGCGAAAAAGGAAAATCTATTGTTATTCGCTTAGTAGATTTATTATTTTGGGTTACACGATAAAGCTAAAATTTACTCGTAGGTATGTATGGCAATCGTGATAATATGACGATGTCACATTTTTGCTGATCAATATTCACAACTGCACAATCGAAATTGGCCCTAACTCTATGTTCATCAATTAATAATTCAATTTCAGAACTTCCGTCGAGCTCTTTCTATATTTTCTCTTAGAACAATCGATAATTATTTATGTACTTAAGTCTCTCACAAAGAATAGACACTTAAAAAATAGAATTATTTCACAACTGCAAAACATGTTTTAAATATATTTATATTCCAAGACTAGTGTTCCACCTAGTTCGTGTTTTTACTTTTATGCCTATAGCTGTGTGTTATGATCCGATAAGTCAGTAGTGCCCATCCCAAGGCCCGCAGGTTACATGTGGTCCGTGAAGGTATTCAATGGGGCCTATTACAATTTTTTTTTTTAAATAAAACGAAATATTAAATAAAAAAGTAAAATTACTATAAAATACAATTTTTTTTTAAATTTATTAATTTAATTTATTCGAACTTTTTCAAATAGAAATTTCACGATTATAACCCATTCACTTAAAAGAATGCACTGATCAAATTAATGTATACCTACAGCGTGTACCTCAATCTATAATCTTTTTTGTAGTCTATAAAATATTTTTAAAAAAAATTCAATGAATACCTACATGTATTATTGTATAACTACAATGTGTAACAACATATACATTATTAGATTAACGTTAATATTATTTGTACATTTATAATTATTGGCCTATTTGGTGACTAAGATAATTTTTTATCAAAGTGGCCAATCAAAAAGATTGGACATCACTGCTATAAGTCATGTTTAATTCGGAAATTAATTTATATAATTATTTACACTCCACTTTACCATCCCAAGTGAAAAATATATCAACAAAAACCTCCAACAATCGTTTCGACAGGAGAAAAAAATGTATTAATTATCTTATGTTAAACATGTGTTTATAAAACCATTGCAATTTATAATTTGAAATTCTTTGATACTATTTTTTAAATTTCATAACAATTACTATCAATTAATAAATTAGTATTATTCCTGTTTTGTGGTAAACGTATATTCATTGAATATAGTATTCGTTGTCAATTGCACCGATATCTGTTTCATATGGTATTTCATATAAATTAAATCTTGAGTATAACTACCTTAAATGCTGAGTATATTTAGTTATAACTGTAATTTTGAAAAAGTTTTAAATCCAAAATCTCAACTGCTATAACTTGAGCATCTTTTTACCAGTGTACCCCTGTACACCACGGGACCACCCACCCAAATTAGGTATTGCATCCACAATACCTACGCATAGGGATCAGCACCACTGTTCATTGTACAGTATAAGTACGTATTTTCGGTTCTTAATATAATCCACTAACTTATGGGTCACTTCAAAATATTAAATGTTGTTAATTTTTTAGATTTTAATTGTATGTATTTTATAAATGTAAGTTTGATTGTAAATAAATTATTGATTGAATGAATGTTCCGATTATCAACAAATAAAAAAAGAATAAGCCAACAGTGCTACATTTTCAAGTTTAATTAGTGATCACTGGCAAACATGCAGACTTGCAAACAATCCGTATTGTCACTAATAATTATCGAATGAGTATAACAGTTTTAATTGCAATATCTGCTATTAAAAGTAATTAAATATATAAAACGATAAATAAAACACCATAGGATTTTATTTTAAACAAAATTTGTTCATAGTATTCGATAAAATTATGCTTATAATTTATTCTTCGTTTTTAGTTTTATTATATATTTTTATCAACGAGATTTGAGTATAATACATATTTACCTATTTTAAGAACAGTTTCACTCTAAATAATTTAAAAAAAATATCCGGGATAAATATTTATACCGTGTTCGAACTATATATATCCTGATATTTTTAGAAATACGTAAAAAATTAAAGAGCTCGTAACGAATATTCTATTTTTAAAATATCAACCGATCGATGGTATGAATGAAATAAACAAGAGAAGACAATATAAAACCACTATGATATTTAATATACTACTTTCCTGTAATCTAAAAAATATTAAAAAACCATGAGTTTACTGAAGATATTAGGTTAAAAAGTCAACATTTTCAGCAGAATGGTGGTTAAAAATAATTTTGATAATAATAATACAAAAATTAACTTTTTTAAAAGTATTTACTAAATATAAAAATATTATTCAAATATTAATAATTTTAGTCTTAATCCCTATAAATTATATAAAAAAGACAATTTCAAAATTATATTAAAAGGTATTAATTTATTGTTTTGTTATAAATATATTGAATGTTTTAAGTAAATTTTGACACTGTAGCTAACTAATAAAATTTATTTTTTATTTCAGAATAATAAAATATATATTATTCTTAGTATATGTAAAACAATAAAGTTACAATAAAAATTTATTTTTCGAAATTCAGTGCAATAACCAGTTACAATTATGACGTAAATTGTTTATACACAGACTAAAAGTTAGCATTTTGACAAATGCTAAAATAATTGAAATATAAAATAAAATATTTAAACAACTCTTATTTTATATATTTTTCTCAATCCATTGAATCACAAAAAAATATTTACATATTTGCATATTTTCTAAAAATGTATTGGTAAAAAAAAATTATTTTTTATTTCCTGAAAATTTATAAAATTGGAAATAACTGGTTATTACACCGATGCATTCAATTGGACTCCATGTGTAATATATTCATGACATGCTTTTACAATAATGTTTTTAAATTTTTATGATCAAACATTCGAATAGAAAATCTGCATCAAAAGATTCCAGCCATAACTTTTCAGTTAAAACATTTAAAGATTATCGTAAATTTTGAATATTCTCAATATTCTTAACTTCTTCTGTTTGAAGAAAGAATTAGAAAAAAAAAACTCTTAAATTTTATTGATCAAACTAAATTATTTTTATTACATTTATAAACCAATAAATATCAACTCTTTATTTTAGACTTGGTGGTCAAAATAAAAATTAAATTAATATTAAGTAAGTGTCAATTATGAATGTATATACCAAACCAGCAGGCAACTTAATAATTTGATTAAAAGTCAGTTCAAATCTAATATAATTTTATGCTACGCTACTACAATAGAATTTGTATAAAAAATATACATCTAATCTATAAATTAGTAAAATTATACATACAATTTTTATTTATTTTTTTTATTTTATTTATTCACGGAAATACATATAAAGTAAAATAAATTGCACGGAAATATAATAATTGTTTAGTTGAAAATAAAGGTTCCTATTACACGTGTAATTACAAATACACGTGTATTTAAAAAAATATATTTTTATTATTAATTTGAATTTGGGTTAACATATTTGTTCATTTATACTTATATTTGAGTTCTCAGATAATTGAAATACATGTTATGTTAAAAAAAAGAAAACGATTCAACGCACGCTCTTTTTGAAAATAATAAAATCCTCTTGTAAATTTTAGTTTTATTTTTAATTTTTCGTGTATTTAAATTATAAGAACTCAAATACAAGAATAATTGTAAAAATACTAAATGCGTTAACTCAAGTTGAAATTTACAATGAAAATGAAATTACGTTTTAAATACTTGTGTATTTATAACTCTACGTACTTGTATATATTAATTACACGTGTATTTAAATTGCACGTCTAAAACCATAGGCATTAGTTACAAACTTAAAATATAAAGTATACTCTTCAATTAATGTGTAAATACATGAATTGTCATCCTGATTTATAATAAATTAATCAAGTGTTTATAAATATTTATCTATTTTCATTTTTTCGTCCAACAATCAATGGTTACTTAATTAATATGATGAATATGTCATCAATGAACATTTCATAGATTATATGTAGTTTAATACTTTCTACCGAAAAGAAATGACGATTAAATTAAGTAAGTAACACAGTGAATGGAAATTGTAGAACATACATACTGATGAGCACCATAAAATATATTGTTCCTTTAAATTTCCAATATAAAAATCATTGCATACTAATGGAGCCCCCAAAACACCGATTTAAATGAACTCGGCTTCTTTTAATTATATACAATATAATAACCGTATAAATAACATATACATTGTACTTGTTAAAAATACTCAGAATATATATTACCTATAAATGCATCATATTTCATCAAACAAATCCCCATTAATTTTAGTATAAAACAATAATTGGGTTAATTTTTATATTTATAAATAAGTTTTTCTTAGAGGATTCATAAAAAAATAATATTTGAATCACTAACAGTTTTGTGCGTATTCTATGGTAGCCATAAATTGTATTAGTATACAATCATGCTCTGTAAAAATTAGTTTGCATTCGGAAACAAAAAAAATTGTTTCCCCTTTCTTATCTCAGTAGTTACTAAATGATAATATCTACAAAAAAAGAAGATGTCTTCTATTTTGTTCAATTGAACATTCGAAGCATATGCTATGTAAAATACTGAAAAAAAATTATCACAAAAGGTATTATTTTATATAAACATAAGAACTGTCATGAAATTAGGTATGTCGGTTTTAAACAGAAGTTTGACATTAAAATCTCATTATGAATACTAAAAAATCTTGTTTCCGGACAAATTCCCTAACATTTTAAATCGTATTTTAGAAAAATGTTTCGCTATTGATAGATTAAAACATAAAAGTATACTTTTCAAATCATATTCAAAGCTAGATAGTGCAAGGGAAGTTTTAGTTTTTATTGTTATAATAGATGACAATAAATTGGAGTTTTCTCATTGAGTTAATTACATCATTTTCTTGGTAAAATTAATCATGTTTCTCATAACTTTTTTTAAACTTCCAGAAAAATTAATCCGTAATATATTCAATATAATCACTCATTAAATAGACTCTTTTTAATGATTATAAAAACCAAACAAGAAATCAAAATCTAAAATATACCATTCATTTGGACATAATATATAATATAGTTCATAGATAATATAGATATTAAAAATGTGATTGAATATAATTTGTAAAAATGAACATTTTAATTAATGTTAGCACAATACAATTCAAAGGAATACATTAAAATTATAAATTATTAATGAAAATTAAATTGTAACTATAATTTAAATTTAAGTAAAAACTATTAAAGAAAAAAAAAATGCACACACAAATCAATTCTATAAATTTCATAAATAATAAATGGTAAGCTGTATTGTAATATTTAAATAGGTCCATTCAATCGTTTTCTATTTTATCAACGAATAGTTTAATTTTTCAAATGTTATCCAATGATTTAGCTCAATCACAATTGCTGACAATGCGATTATCACCAAAAAAGTGTTCTCTAAAAAGAGGTTTCATTATAATTGTCTATAAGCTATTTATTGTTATTTTGTGTAAAAAAGTTTAATATTGGACATGGAAATTCGATTTTACACCATAATGATAATTACTTAAGTGATGAATTTGAAAATTTGGTTAAAAAGTGTAATCAAATTAGCTCTTTATACTTTGTCGTCATGTTGTCCGAGGCGTTGTGTACCACTTTGTATACCACGCGGCGTATGTGGGTACTTGGCAGTCGGATGTCATACAGAAATAATAGGATATTCAACAGTTGTGACAGTGACCTATCAATTTCACTGGCACACACACACCCACACCCAAAAACGCACGTGCACACATACACACACACACACACACACACACACACACACACACACACACAGGTATCATGCGATTAATATTCAGTCGCACCGATAGCTGTTGGAAACGTGATTAAACGAAGATTTTCTACGAGCTCGTCCCCCGCCAAACATCCCGGTTCGATATACTGCGAAACCGCTAAAGAGCACCTATAAAACCATAGGACACGATCGATCAGACATCAAACACACCACAGCAGTCCATCGTATCACACAGCCATACACGTACACCACTGCAGCACCACACACGTCACGATGGCTCGTTTTTTGTGTTTGTTCCTGTCCGTCACCGTGATAGCTGCCGCGGCGCTCAGCTCTCCGCTGAATAACGACAACGACAAGCAACAGGTAAACAACGCGTTTTTTCACCGTTTTCGTATGCGTTAATAATATTTTCTCGCCGTGATTTCATACGACCGAAGGACGTGACCAACAACGATCTGGGGATCACGGAACAACTTCAGGAGCTCATTGAAAAACGTGACGTGTCCGTGGAACTCGGCGGTGCTACTGTGACCGTGTCACCCAGAAACTTGGAAGAAAACGAATTGGGCCTCACGCTGAAGTTGCCCAGCTCTGCCGAACCCAGAAGTGAGTACCCACTGTGTAATGTATATTATGTCCTAGGTGGAGGGTGGGGAAACGCTTTGTTGCCCTGGACCATGTGGAGCGTTTCACATTTAACGGGCTACAACGGGAAAAATGTCAATGCACTCAAGACCATATTACATAGAGTTAAACGTTTTGATTGATAGGTAACGATTTCGTGAAACTCAACTAACTCATCTCGTGTTCACCACTCACTGGGTCGTCGTGTACCGCAGTTTACCGGAAAAGCTTTCCCACCTATCCAGTACAGTATCTCATTGTTCGCTTTGTTTTAGGCAAACGCCATAAGCTGAAGAAGATCCTGATGCCCATCATGGTGTTCGTCATGCTCAAGGCTTTGACCCTTATCCCGCTCGCAATCGGTGTGTTGGGCTTGAAGGCCTGGAATGCCCTACAACTGTCCTTCTTCTCGTTCGTCATATCCATTGGGTTAGCCATCTTCCAGTTGGTCAAGAAGGCCGCCGAATCTCCACCATCTTTGACCACCCACGATGCCGGCATCTACGGTGCACCCCCGGCCCATTACGCCAGGAGCATCGAGGAACACGCCCACCAGTTGGCCTACGGTTCCAACCAAGTCAGATAGGTACGGTATACGAAACGTGGTTGCAATAAATAGTCCGACGACGGGTACTGCGCGTAACAACGTCATGGCCGGACTAATTATACAGTGGTTAATCTGTATGTATTCGTGTATGTTTTCAGACGCTGTCAATCGACGTCGGTGCGACTGTTGCACAGCTGTTACAGCTGATAGCTCATGGACGCTGGGTCGTACACAAACGCTTATTGGATCCTCCGCGTATCGTTACACGGAAATAATAATATTTATTTACATCGACTATTTATTACTACTAAATTATTATGAACAACATTGTAAATACAGTAAATTATTATCCTCATTGTCTATACAACTGGCTTATTGTGGCCATCATTGTTTCCGATTGAAAAATATTATAGTATATTTTGTTAATCTATGTGTAACTCTTGTCATTTTTTATACCGACCAATATTCCTATCTAAATACATTAAAAACACGCTTTACGGTAAAACATTAAAACCCCTCAAGTATATTTTTATGTCAGTTTACAGTAAACAGATTAAAATAGTTTGGAAAAAAAAAATTATAATAATAAAATAATAAGGTATTTTCAAAAATTTTATTTTATTAATTATTACAAATAGCTAATTTTTTTCAACTTTTTAACAGAATATAATGTACCTACTCGAAAGAATTTTTTTTTTACGTGAAAATTTGTTTCATTTCCATATTAATAATAAACTATTTATTAACATGTACCTACTACAAATAAAAAAAATGTATACATTCACAAAACATGAACAATTTAAAAAGTTGATTAATTTTACTGTAATATTTAAAATAAATAATTATTATCCGGTGAAAAAGAAATTAAATTTTTACCGTATACCATACATCATTAATGCTTGATTATGTATTGTGTGACCCCAAAAATAAATTAAAACATTTATATATACATGAATTTATAGACAAACCATTATTATTATTATTATTATTATACATACATATTTATATGTATTGTAAATATATATTCGACATTTTAAACTAAAACTAATATTGATACCTACATTCAAAAACTTTAAAATGAATTAAGCAATTTGGTCTTAGTTTGGTCATTCGTAATTTATATTGCATTATTTGTACCAATTGTATTTCACATTAAAATTTATATATATCAATGACAAAAAATAATTTAAAAAAATCTGTGTATAGTTAAAATCTGTAATATATACATATAATCTTATATATTAACAATAAAAACTATAAATAGTTAATATAAGTTGTAGTAAAATACATTTTTCTTCATTATAATAAATTAAATGCAGTAAAAACTTTCTATAACGAAACGCTTTATAACAAAAAACTTTATATAACGTAAACATTACATCAATAGCGTAATGCACAAATGTAATAAGTGACATTTTTTTGAAAAATGAGTTAAGTGCATATTCAATTTAATCATAAAATTCTACACATTATGCACAAACGAATTTATAACATTATTCAAGTAATTATGGTTCTTTATTGAAATTAGAAGAAAAATGTGAAATCTTTAAGTATTACTTCTTACGTGTACAAAATATGTTAAGTACAATATTTATTTTTTTTTTAATTTTTTTTTTTACGAATAAAAATGTGGTAATTGCAAGTTTTTTAATCCTCATTATTCATTATATGTTAAAGAAAATATAACAAAATATTCATTACAGTTCGTTACATTTTTGAATTGTTACAACAACTAAAAAATCGTTTTAATGAACAATTACAAAAATGTCACTTATCATACTTGTGTGCTACGCCATCGACATAGTAATGGTTGGTTTGCTTTATAACTCATCAGTCAATTTATTCTATATAGCGTATTAGTCACTCTCAATAACGAAACAATATTTTATGTATCATAATACAATTTATATGTTATTATATTAAAAATTATAAAAGTCGTAAGTATTCAATAAGTGCTTGATGCGGCTAAATTATTAGAAAAGTACTTATCGTTTCATAAAGATAATCCAAAATGTTGTCCTAAAATATGGGATAAATTCATAGAAAAATATAAAATAATATTGGTAGAATAAACAAGTTCAAACAAAGGTAACAGACTACTTCAAATAATTATAGAAAATAAAATACGTATAATAATTTAATACAATAATTATAATATAATGTAATAAAATAATAAATGTGTAATTAACAACTCGTGCAATGTAAAAATGAAGATAAATAACAATATATATGTAAACATGTTTGTACACAAATAATTAAAATGTTGCGTTTTTTTAAACCTTCTATATTTCGAAAACTCTCCATAATGAAATAAATCGCTTGGTCCCATCAGATTCGCTGTATATTAAATATATTTTTGTAACCATAAATAACTATCAAGTAAAATTAATTTCCATACTATTTTCATTTATATAACAATCAGATAGCACCAATCATTGAAATTATTGAAATCTTTCTGTAGAGTAATGCATTTAAGAATTAAATTATTTTTTTAAAAATAATTTGACCTCAGCAATAAAATAAAATAAAAGTTTTATAACTTTTTATAATTTTTATAATAAAAGTTTTAAAATAAAAGTAAATAGTTTTTTATAATCGACTGAATATTATTTATAAATAATATAAACTAGTAGTACTAAACAACATTCTGATTTAAATAAATTTAAATAATGAAAAAAAGCATCATTGCAATCATAAGTTAAATTATTTTTATTAAATTAAAATATTAACTGTATTACCCATTAATTTTAAGTATTATTTTGTACAAACCCCTTTATATACATATTTTCATTGAAAAATTATTTAGAGTGACTAAAAATGTTGAGGATAACACCGGCTCTAATTAATTATAATATTATATTTTCCATATTATTCTTTTTTATATTCTAAATAAATATTGAAAATCATCACTCTTAAATTACTTTTACGGTTTTTTGCTTTAAAAATGTATAAAAATGTTCAATAAATCTTTTAAAATATATGATAAGATAAATTATAAAAACTTTAAACACTAAAACATCAAGGGTTTATATAAAAGTGATCTATAGATGAAAAAATGAGAATATAACTTTATAATACACGTAATACATAAAACTATATATATTTATTTATTGATTATTACAAATGTAAAATAAAAGACAACATTATGTGTTTACTGAGATGCCGATCGGGCTATTAATGGATGACGTCTGCTCCACTGCATAACTAATAACAAGTATTTTATCATAAATCATTGAGACAAAAAATATTGAAAATTAAATATTAAAAATCAATTTAAAAATTGAAAGAAAAATTAAATTAAAAGCTTAAACATTCCTCGACATATGAATTTAAAAAGTTATATACAACATCATGATTGAACAACTCAATAAATAATAATTATAACAGTAATAATTGAAATACTAAATTGTGTTCAGAATCATATTTTGAAAAAAACGATTAATTATTGTTTTAAAAGATATAACTTAGTTATAGTAATAACCTTCTTACATTTAAAATAAACGAACATTTATTATTTGATTGTGCATAGATCGTATCGTTTCACGATTATCTTTAAAAATATTTATTTTTAAATTATATATCTGGGCATATATGTTGTATGTTATATGTTGTATGTCATGTACAATAAGGTGACATTTTGTATACGAATAAATCAGTAAATTAAAAACTCGAAATCACCGTTTTCGTCAATGTAATTATCTGAGTCATTATTTCCATCGACTGTCGGTAGTACTTGAATATCCGTACATAATGATTTCATAATAATTATCGAATTTTTTTTACTGAGAATTTAGAGATCACAAGATACAAGTAGCAAAGGGGCTAAATCTTCATTTTGTGATACCTTGTTTATTTTACAAGCATTATTTTTCCTTATATTTCTGACATTTTTATTGCGGACTTCTTGTACGTCTTCTTACAACTGAACTGTAAATAAACATATTCTTATTTATTTAATTGTATTATAAGAGTATAATTATACTTCAAATTTAAAAAATCATAAAAATTAAGTTTCGATTTTGAAAATAACAAAAATTTAAGTTTTGATTTCTTTTCAATTCTTATGAAATAAAAAATTCGTTTAAAGTGTTAGTATTATACTTAAATAAAAAAAATTTATTGTTTTAATTCTTTAAAAAATACAACCAATAACTTTGGACTAAGGAGAAGACTAAATAAATAAAAAAAGTTACTCATTACTGTCATTTAATGAAAAATCCTGCTTCAAACAACCATATATGTTTTTTATAGTTTATATATCGATTGCTGTGCATCATTTTTGAATTACCACTTCTTAATTGTA
The DNA here is from genome assembly GCF_003268045.1 of Sipha flava. Taxonomy (NCBI): domain Eukaryota; kingdom Metazoa; phylum Arthropoda; class Insecta; order Hemiptera; family Aphididae; genus Sipha; species Sipha flava. The sequence goes on from NW_020272917.1 coordinate 2,715,022, forward strand.
TCAATATTCAGCATTTAAATTTTTAAAATATACACCAATCTTTTTTTTTTTCGTTAACGCATGCTATATTTGTTTAATGTCAAATTTGCGTTTGGGGTTTTCAGTAAGTACTACATAGAAAATTCTGTTTCATTTTCACAGGATTTCATACTGGTTAATTTATTTATATAATATTATTTTCTTTACGATTCCTAATACATTATAATCAGTCGTTATGTATAAATAATTTATCGATTTTCAATATTGATAGGTTTCCGATTCCTTTCCGTATGGCTCCAGTCCTGGTGTCCTCTAATTAAATTTGACACTGTTTATTCGTGAATTTTTATTGTATTTTATGCAAATCGTCTAAAATTGTATGGTTTTTTTAATTATTATTATTTTAGAAAACTCAATATGCGTAATAAATGATAGTTATATAAATATTGTTCCTTGTTATATTATTGATTTTAAATAAATTTATAATTTCATTTTGACAAATATGCTGTAAAAAAAGTGTAGTAAAACTAACATTTACGAATATAGTATATTGTACCATGACTATAATATCATGAAACTGATTTGTTTGTTCAGCTCGTAGATACTGTATGATGTTGGGCATATTAATAATGGGCTATATTTATACTTACCTACTTATGATGTACGTGCAAATGTTTTGATTTGATGTGTGACAATATTATAGTGATGAATTTATGATATTAATAATAATAATAATTTATGATTCATCAATATAACAGGAACTATGATTCTTGAAATAATTAAATAAATCTCCACATTACATTAGTTTAATTAAATGCGAAAAAAATGTAATATGAAATCAGTTTGTAAAAAAAAAAAAAAACAACATTTTTGTTTAACATGCCATACGTTATTCCATTCAAAATTTGAATAAACGAATAACTTACATAATCAAAATGTATTACCAAACCTACCATTAGACTCTTGTTTTAACTTTACTTATCTCAATACAAAATAATAGATACATTCGACAAACTATAATATTTTTACATAAAATCGAATGCATTTATAAAGATATTTTCAATCGTAGAAAAATAATAATTACAGATATAAAATTCTTTTGAAAAAAAAAAATACTAGGATTCGAGATTTCTTAATTTTATTGTATTAATTACATTAAGGTCATGGTATGTAAACCGTTTATTTTCTGTATCTATAAAAATGTTTCCCTTATATAAATATTTAATACTAAAACTAGTTCAAAATAAAACTAAAATTTGTTAAAATTAAATTAAATAAAAATGAATAATTAGTACATGGTTAATACTCGTAAATCAATATATAAATAAATAACCCAATTAGTTTAGGTGTATATAAATAAACAAATTAATACTTAGTTTGAAGTATTATTACCGTATGTAAAGGGTAGGTCCGGTTTTGAATTAAAAATCCATTGTCAGGTATACACAAAGTTAATAAAACCGGGACTGAAAAAATAATATTTTAATATTATTTAATATTTTTTACAATATTTTAATGTATTCCTTCCTTTATTTTTTCATATTGGGTCACTATTTTGTTAACTTTGTATTTACCTGACGATAAATTTATAGTTCGGAAACGGACGTACTTCATTCCAAATTGCAGGCAAAATATTAATTTGTTGATTTATTTATTTATTTCTATAAATAAACTATTTGTTAATTGATTTATATATTGATTTAAATATTACATTCGATAAAGTAACATTTATGGAATTAATTTCTTTTTTCCGATAGTTTATTACGAAATGATTTAAATGTAAATGATATATTATGCATAAATAACAACAGCGTTTATCTAATTTGATGTGAAAACTAACTTAGGTATTTCTAAAAAAATTTAAATAAAAAAGAAGTAACCTTGGAGAAAAATGATTATTATTCATTATTTTTAACAATTATTAAAATCAATCGAATCTTTAGTTATTATTGTTTTGCTAATTAAAAGGGAAAATGTGTGTTACTAATAATTCAAACGATAACCTATGATTTTAAACCGTTAAGTAAACTTTGTACAGTTTTTATATCATTTTTACACTTAACTTGCAATAATTGCATCTGAAAGTAACAATCTGCCGAAACTAAAGGTCAATTTTATCCGGTATTTAACTAAACATGTCTATAATAAAAATATTTATATTTTTATAGGTAACAAATAATTATCTAAATTACCTACATAACTTTGTGTAAATGAAAATAAGACAAATGCATCCACTAACTAGTCGTAGCATTAAATATACAATTACGTACAAAAACGTACAATTGTACGTTTCGGGCATATATTAAAATATTATTATAATAGTGAATATAACAAAAGACCATTACAGTTATATAACTATTTTATGTTTTACTTTTACGTTTTTATACGACAAAACAAATATACGCTGTTTACTTATATCTATGTCTACATTTTATTTTTAAAACACTTACCTTGTACTAATTCTTTATTTAGTTTAAACTTACTATTCTTGTATTCGTTTCACTATAATGTGGTTTATATAGTATTCTTATGATTTTGGATTCGATTTATTTGACGGAGATGTTAAATTGAACAAATATTTAACATATAGTTTACAATTAACTTGGGTTTCAATTATGGTTCTTTGATACAATTCCATATTATTAGATACATAATTAATGTTCATCTATAGTTTATCACTATCAAAGTTATTTGATAAACGTTTTGTATGTTAACTGTATTTTTTTCGGTAACTAGTTAGTTCAAAGAAAATTGAAGTATTCGATACGATTTATACAATTGAAAATAATGTTACATTAGAATATCAAATTTTATCAATGAACATTTTTCATTATATCTAGTATACAACTTCATAACGAATTAAAATATTTTTACAATATGAGAATTAAAGATAATTTAATGAATTTTGTGCGTAAAATTTTATTATTTTATACGGTACAACAATTTATTCTACTCCGAGTTATATGTATGAATGTACAATAGATAAATTGTAGATTGACGACTAGGATTTGAGGAAGTTCAATGACTTATTATTATGAATTATGATGCGTATTTAATTATATATTTTTAGAAAAAAAACACGACCTTGTAGTAAACTATCCGTAGCTTAGATAAGAAAAAGCATATTATATTTACAAATATTTTATAAAAGTAATTTGATTAAATATGCGAAAAAATTAGTTCATACAAAATGTCATTATTAAATTTTATTTATTATACGTGATTGATTATAATTAAAATTCACTAACCTATATAGACTATATTTTAATATATTATCAATTATTTATGCTCATAAATTTTTTTATTAAAATACAAACAATCTACAGGACCTGGTATGATGTGAAATTGAAATATATGAGGTTTTCGTTTTAAAATTTATAATAAATTCGGAATAGTTAAAATACAAATATTGAACGCGACTACATAAAATTGTTTTAGTACTTTGTACTACATTCATTTTGCGTAAAAATTCGACCCCTAATCTAATATATTGTAATATGATAATGATACGTAATGTAAAACGGGCTGAGTACGATAAGACATCGCGTGTATCGTTGGTAGACGTCCAAAAGTCGATTTTTCAAGTCCACCGAACGGTCAGCCTCAAAACCGTGAAAACGCATTGGCATTCGTAGACTACGTTTGCCAGTCGAACACGAAATCTTTCCGGACTATTTTTCTTCTGAAGAGAGTGTTTCGAATGTCTTATTACAATACGCTCTATCGCATTTCAGTGAAAACTAAATATTCCGCCATGGTAAAATATAAATCACAGTATAATATAGTACTTACATAATTATAGGATTCGGATATTAACATTGAATCGACTCAAGACGTTTAACTACTTACCAGGATACAATTTCTTAGTTATACAATTTAATCACATTTTTACGTTAACTGTATCCGGGTTTTAAACATTTTTAACATTCTTCTGGTCGGTTTAGCGCGTAGTACGATCGTTTTTCTTCGAAATGTATACGTACAGTTGATAGTTATTAAAGTTACTGAAACATTTATTAAAATATCAGTCCGCGTTCGTATGTACTATTTGCATCAACATAGGTACATCATTTATCACGTACCACATGTTTATCGATACTGTACAACATCGTTATTATTTCCGTAATTAACAGTTGTGTTATAGTATATGGTTATAATGTTTTACAAAATGAGGTGAATCGGACAAGTGTTAAATATGGAAAACGCGGTACATATGAATGCATAAAGTTAAACGAAATTTACGCGCCCGCAAAGACATGTTAGCAATAAGAAAATCATCACGGTAGTTCGAGTTCCTACGCTATTTGAAAGAGCAACACGTGGTATGCATATGTAAACGTTTGGTTTTTTTAATATTTGACCATACATAGATCGCTCCTGATTTTCAAGTTCGCAAGTAACACTTAAAAATTATTGTATTCACAGTGGACAAAAGCAAAAACGATGGATATGGTGTATATGCCACTGCAAAAAGACTTTGGAAAAATAGCGAACATAAAATCATAGCGTATTTTAAATCTAATCACAACTATTGTTCTACTTGTGAATTTGAAATAAAATTCATTGAAAAAATGTTACGAGCGCCTTAGTTCCGTAGAAATAATGGGCATCACAAGGGTTGTGATATGGATAATAATAGGATTTTTTTTATCCCCGTCTATTACCCGTTCGCCAACCAAAAACACCTCACCGTCGACGTTTTCGAATAGGCGAGACACAGCAACCAAAAGTCGGTACAAGCAGTGGCGACGTACGATAGGGTGTCTCATGACCTGCAATCGGTTGACATGGTGCGTTTCGGGCGTTTGATAAATGATTTCGCTGGACTAATGAATAGCGAAACGACAAGAACTTATGATACATTAAATTAAAAAATTAAAAATTTAATATTAATTAAATTGAAAATTTAATTAAAAATACACTAAATTGAAATGTATAATAGGATGTTTTGCGCGATATGGATTAGGCTGGCCAACATTGTGTACCAGATAACAGTGCGAACGTAAAATATATTAACGAACAAATCGACGATCCGCAAATCGTCGGTAGTTTGACGTAACATCAAGGTATGTTATGCGAACATATTGAAATCTTTAGAAAAAAAAAAACACCCATTCAAGTAAAATGTTGAAAAATAACCCACGGAACGATGTTGCAAGCGAATCATCCCGATACGTTTCGGCTAGAATTTCAGGTGATGAGCGTGCGAAAAAATACGAGTATACCGTCAACGCTAGCCGTCTGAAACGACATGAACAGATGGTGTACGTTCGGTGGCTGCTTCGGCGTTTACTGTTTTCCGGGAAACACGCGAACGCACGATTTCGGTGGTCGGCGAACAGTTCGTCAAGCAGTTCGTCGAACACGTTTAGCCGAACATGAACAGCGCGGGTTTACGAATCAAAAAAATGTTCACGGCCATCCGCTATCGCAGGACCAAACGAACCGGGTGCGAACGGAAGACATGGCGAGGGTAAAACGGTATTACAAATACCGATTCGAGTGTCCGGGGGGAGGTGGTTAAGGACCCGGGTGAACGGGGAAAAACTATCCGTTCCTATTGTCGACCGCCTGCCGTTTTCGCCCCGACGGGCATTAGTAGTCCGATGGGCGCGCGCGTTTTCACTTCGAACATCCTACGGAGCCGGCGGACACGTACCCGGTGGACGCTGCCGAAAACGTGTGCTCGCGCGCGTACCGCATACGCGACATCCGTAGGTACGCGCGCCGCCGCCGGTCCGAGTGCGCATTAGTATTCCGCGGACGGCCCGTAATGGAGAAATTAGCGTGGTGTCACGCGCCACCCGCACCGGGACGACGTCACGTGACCGCGGCCGATGTTGGGCAGTGGGCCATTGCCGTGGGTATATAACACCGGGACGGGGAGGCGTGGCCGCACAGTCGTTTACGATGTACCGCAGAACAGTGTCCGTGTCTCTATTGTGCGCCGCAGTGGCCGTAGCGTCGGTGGCGGCCGTCGCCGCTGCCGGTGGTGGTGCCGACGCCGACGGCGGACAACTGCTGGACCGGGTGCTGGACCGGTGTTCGTACGGACCCGGCGCGGTCAACTGCCTGAAGAGCACCGTGCTTGAGTTCCTGGGAGCTGGCGGCGGTGGCCGCGCGGCCAAAAGCGTACCGGATTCGGAGCTGGACACGGAGCTGGTGAAGGCGACCGGTGCGTACGTGGAACATCAGGTGTTGGACACCGGCCGAGCGATGGACGACGGCGCGATGATGAGCGGACAATCGCAGCAGCAGCAGCAGATGCAGCAGATGCAGCAAATGCAGATGCAGCAGCCGACCACCACGACCACGGCTAGAGGTTTGAACATTTTACATATCATCTCGTTTCTGCAGGTCATCGGATCTGTAATTAAATTCGGCCAGTCGATAGCCAAGCTCAAACAGTCCCAACTGAAACTTGCGTTTATACCGTTTGTAGCGGACATGGAGATGGGCATGATGCAGGACAAGATGCTTATGCCGCTCATGATGATGATGAAGTTGAAGCTCAAGATGCTTACGCCCATCATGATGGCGCTGGTCAGCATGAAGGCTACCAAGGCGCTGATTCTCAGCAAGGTGGCCATCATGCTGGTGCTCGGCTTCCTCCTCAAGGAATTCATGAAGAAGTCCGGCCTCCCGAGTTTGCTGCCCATCCACCTGCCCGGCATGCCGGGCCCCGATCCCTCGACCACGGCTAGTCCGCCGCACATGTACGGGCCACCGCAGTCGTCTGGCGGCTACGGCGGCGAGTCCTCCTGGGAGCCCGCCACGTCCTACTCGTCATCTTCCGGCCACTCGTCCGACGCCGCACACTCCATGGCCTACAACAGTTACCTGCCGTCCTCCTCGTCCGGTACGTCGTCCAGCTTGTCCGCCACCAAGTACTAACGACCGCACCGAACGCGCGGCATCGGCGCTCGCATAAATTATTGATTATACATTATTATTTATTATCTCTCGGTCATAGCCGATTATATAAAAATTATTTATTTGTCTCGTTTCGACTTAATTGTTGAATGAAATAAAAATAAAAACTACAAATATATTTATACACCTATAAAGTTTATTCTCGTCTTTGGAATCGTTTCTGTTCGTCCGTGCGTGTATATTTATTATTAGTATTATTATAATTGTTGTCCGAACAGTACTCAGTCGCGATGGACTTGGTGTACCGCGAATTGATTTGCAAATGTGTTCGAATTCGGCTTTGTTTTTAACGTCGTTTTGTCGATAGGAAAAACAAGAAAACCGGTGCACACGAGATGTTGAAGTATTTGTTGGTTTTCAGTGGCGTTTTCGTTGAAAAAATATCGGACGGTTTGTATACGGAAAATAATATGTAACAATAAGATTGGGCGCATGCACCCGTACGGTCGAAGTCAATAAAAAATTATATTAGCGCTCGACTGAAATGCCTACACGTTAGCGGAACGTTGTTGAATCGTCGTCGACGCCGACGAATACCGTTTCGGGAACATGTGGACACAAAAAAACGATCGTAAACACGTAACGTATTAACAAACGCATCGTGTGACCATATGTACCTTAGATGACCATTAGCATAGAATAGATAACGGTGTGGTGATGAAAAAATAAATAAGACAATGGCGTGCACACATTTTAAATATTCATTAATAATTTATTATACTCGCCAAGCACAATTTCTTTCCGTACAATAAATATATTGTTTTTACGTTTATCTATATTATTTTTAAAATTAATTAATATTAAAAATCGTTTATTAATATAAATGAACACATTTAATTAAAGTACTATAAATAAAAATGTAATACTCATGTTGCAATACCATTACCACGTCTTCCACTGGGGTTATTTATATATTTTAATTCCTTGAATATATTATATCGGTCAGATAATAAATAAAGAAATAAAAACTGTTTTTTCTAATCACATAAATTACACTTAATTATTATAGTATTTTTAATTTTTCTCGTTTTAAACGAATTCAACTGTATAATGACATATTAAAGGAACACCATGCTATATATCTGTTGAACACATTTGAAATATTTTTCAAAATTAAAAAAAAAAATTGATAAATAATATTAAATTAAAATAATATTAAAAATTAATTATTTCCCAAATACGTTTCCTAGTTATACATAAATATTAAAAGAATTTTTAACTTTAAAAATATTAAAAAATTAACATTATAGGTAACTCATTTGGAAGCACTATATAATCATTATCCTAATATTCGCTCCACATGTATTTGTTATATTATATTACCCGTTTGTTACTATTATAAAAATACAGTATCAACAAATGACAAATAATGTAAATATCTATTATATAATATTAATCTTGAACTAATAATTTAACGACTATAATAAAAACAATAACATTTCCCTTTATAAAAAAAAAAAAAAAATATATAATAATACAACTTGAGTGTATAATTTATCACAACCAAATATAACATTAACTTAATTTATTTGCATGCAAATTAAATGAATAATATTAAAATGGTATTATCCTTGAAAATTCATTAAATATTTTTTTTCAATATATATTATAAAACAATATGTCAAACATATAATTTAAAAATAATTATTAAATTAGAATCAATAAATTATTTTATACTAATCCCGGTTGTACAACTCTCCAAAATATAGGTCAATGTCTCTAGTATGTTAACAGTTACCCGATTTGATTGAAATTTAAATTCAAACACGTTTTAAAAAAATAAAATAAAATGAAATTATCTTATCGTATGATCTAATCGCTGTTCCAGTGGCCACAGTTTTCACGTTTCTAGTATATTGAATTTGTTTTATTTTATTTTAACTCTAACTTATTTATGGAATAGTTTGTTGAGAAAATTGTCAATTCCCGAATGAATACCATTAGTTTTCGTTCAGAGGTAATAGTGCAACATCGTGTTCCGTTACCTCGCCGATATTTTCACCATCACTATTATTCCTCATTTCTTCGCTTTCTTCCGGTATCTCTATTCTATCGCTTATCGAAGGGCTTACGTCTACTTCGGTTCGTTTTTTGTTTTCGATTTCCTCTCGAACGATTACGTCGTCCACTTCAATCGATTCATTGATTCCACTTTCGCTCTCCGTAATGTTACCGTTTGACTCGTTCAATACTTTCGTTTCGGTTTTGTCCTTTATACTCTTGGACACTTCAACGATTTCGTCTTTAGACACTTCTGCGTCGACGTCGACATTTAATTCTTTATCTGTCACTAACAGTTCATCGCCGTTTACTTCCTCAACAAATGGACTCGTGCAGCTCTGTTCGTTATCTTCCGGCAATCCATTGACTTCTGCGTTACAACAACTCGTACTCTGATCACTGTCGTCCAGTCCTTCGTTTCCGGTTTTCTCCACCACTTCTTCGTCGTTTACGTCCAATGTCGTCGGCAAAACTACATCTGCTTGGTCAATGGGCACTGTACAATCGGTCATGGTATCATTTGGATTTATACTGTTTGCGGATTTAGTGCATTTCGTTTTATTGGATTTAGTCTTTCCAATCACTGGTTTTGGTTCGACTTTTGCAGTTGTCTGATTAGTTTGGTTTATATCATCTTTTAATATTTTACTGATTTCTTCAATGGGTTTCATCAGAGCGATCAGTACGTCGTCATCTCTTCTCTGTAAATTGAAAAAAATCATTTACAAGAAAAAATTAGCCACTCGTTAATTCACGGTAAAACAAAAATGTATTGTAACTGATATTTTAATCAATATAACTGTGTTAGCATTGTATCAACGGATTTTCAATATGATCAAATAATAGAAAAAAAAATAAAAGAACAATTTACGTTGCGTTAAGTATACAATCGACACGAATCGCATATTCGAGCGATTACGAAACACTGAGTGCGTGGTTTGAAAAACAATATGAGTCAGCGCAAATGGAATTGGCATTTTCACGAATCATTTGTTTAGCAATTTTTCGTTTAGCGGAAATAAAACGTATCACAATATCGTCGGTTATAAAATTTAATTTGGGCCGAAAGCCAAATGAAATTCCTGGCACGCACGCGATAGATGAACTTTGTCAAAAAAGGGTTTTTCACCTACGTCGTGAACAACAGGAAGGGACGAATGAAAAAATAAAATAGCATATGCGTAGATTCGGAACCTTAATTTCACTAAACGTTGCCAAAACATGTCCCGGTTTTCATATTGCTGAACGACAATAAAATGTCAAAAAAAAAAAAAATTAAAAACAACATGCATTATAATAATATATTCCTGCCCAAGACGGATTGCAAAATTCAAGTGTATGACCACATGGACTTATGTAGGTCGGAATCGCGTGGAGATTTATTGCACTTGTATTATAATTTGTAAACGATTACTGACATTGGTACTATACAGCGGAATCCGCATTTATTTTGTTTTGTCGAGGAATGCCGGTGGCCATGTGCCAGGGGACACTCCGGCTTAATCATCACCGGCCATCGATCTATTTCTGTATTCAAGGTGGACACGGCCGTTTGAAAGAATTTACGATCGAATCCCATTTACTTTATTTTTTTGTTTTATATTTATTTTTTTCGAATTTCATTCACAAAAATGATCACGCAAATTAAATTTATTCGCGCGCCGTCGTTTCACCGTATATAAAGATCTTACCTGAAAAAGTATTTCCCGATCAAAGTACACAAAACCACGTCGTTTAGCAGCTATCAACAAACCCACCACTTTGTCCGATATTTTCGTGTAAATCTGAAACGGAAAACAAAAGACTAATATCAAAACCAAACGGAATTTATCGTTCTCATTAACCCTGTATTGTTAAATCGGTCGTGGGCAGGCTCCGCGTGTTTCGTGTTGTAAAACCAGTACCAGCAGCCCGTTATTGATCTAAGCGTCGAACGAATCGAGTCGGTATGTCGAAATATTTCGAACAAAAAAAAACACCCCTCCACTCACTTGGAAAAGCTCGCCGAAACTGACGATGATCGTGCCGTCGTCCTGCTCGTCGTCGGAATCGTCGGGGTCTCTCTTTTTCGCTTTATACGTGCCGACGTCGTGTATGACCGTGCACAGTTCCAGGATCTCCCGGCAGATGTGCGTTTTTGCTTTCCGTCCTCTCAGATCGGTTTTAGAACCCGCGATAGGCCTACGGGGATAAAAAAAAAAAAAATCACTCGGTACAACAATACGGCCGTCGCGAACGGGCTCTAATTGACTACTCACTTTCCGTACTCCTCGCGGGAAAACCTAGGCGACGGCGACCGCGACTGTTCGAACCGTTCGGAAAACGGGTTCAGCGACTGCGACTGCGAATGGCTGGTGGCCTGCTGGTTGAACTTGGAAACGATGTCGAGGAAAGACATGGTGTGCCGCGGAAAACGCGAACTTCCCGTGCACGCGCGTACACCTATAGCGTGCCGGTGCACCGGCGCTGTGTGAACGTTCGACTGACGGAATTGACGTATTTAAACAGAAACGGGCTGCCAAGAAATTCCGCGCAAAATCGTCACCGGCGAGCCGAGAGAACCCACGTGGTTTGTGATGTTTCTTTTTTTTTTTTTTTTTTCGCGAACGTCACGAAACCTGACGAAACCCGACTCGCGCCGGCACGACCCACACGCGCGCGACGGATCCTCTTGACCGCGGTGCAGCCGGTCCGCGTTGCGCGCGCCTAGTGCTCCGACTCGAACCGCGCGACCGCGTGTACCCCCGTTCCAGGCCGACCCTGCCACCGCGGTCCGCACGGGACAGTAGCGAAAACGTATATTTATTTATACGCACGTGCACACGAGTGTACACGTCCGGACACACGTGGTACCGGGAGTGGAGAGAAAGGGGAAAAAAATTATTTCGTACTTCAAGGACTCGTCCGGAACCGTTTTGAGTTATGAAAACCTGTACGCGATGTATGGTCTATAATAGTGTTACATACTTACAAGTGATCGTAAGTTGCACGTGGTTTTGGTTACATGCGACATTTCAACGACAATGTGGTATCGGCGATTCGTACTGCTGTTGTTGATGCACGTTTTTTTTTTCTACGACGACGAGGAGTTCGTATCGTAGAAGGTTTAATCCAAAAGTCTAATTTGTCTGCGACTGCGAACGCTCGGATATTTAAACGCGCATTCTTCAGTTATTTGTAGCTAAATGATAGGATTTTTGGCAAAAACATAGGAGACACACTGCATTTTAGCTCATCGGGTAATTGAACATTTTGGCACAAACACGTTTAATTTTGATTTTCACGTAGATCCGGTTTACTGTGAATAAAAGTGCTATTGTGGAGTACGTTTAAAAAATATATTATGTCATAAGACTTTAAACGTCTTTTGAAAAAATACAAAACGCTTTTGAACATTTAAAATTTATAGAGTAAACAATTAAAAAAAAAAAAAAAAATTGCTAGAAAAAAATACCGTAGAAAATAATAAATTTACTTTATTTATAGTACTCGTATTAAATTCCATTAACATTTTCACCTTCTTCGCTATTATAGCAGCCAAATATAAAAATCAAAATATATCTAAGAATATACTACCAATCTTATTTATCCATATTTCATTTCTAACGAACAATACTCAAATGATTATTTTCTAATCGATATTTATTGCATTGTGTCATGATTAATAAATAAAGAGCTACGGCGAAAAACGATAACAGTCAAAAAAAATCTGGTAATTCTATCATGTAATTTGTTTTAAAAAATAAATGTAATTTTTTTTATTAATTTCATAAAATATTAGTTGTATTATCATAAAACATTTTTTTAAATTATTTCGTACTTTATTTATATACTATTATTTAGTTTTTTGAGTTCTGAAACTTTAAAACTGCAATACTAAACAGCTTAGAAATATTAACTTATCGTTTACTCCTTAGCTCTACAATTATTTTACACTCGTTACCATTAACTATCATAATTGTATTTATTACATCAGCACAAATTCCATAAATACAATATATCGTATACACAATACATTGTTTATTATTATTTGATTAATCTTTATTAACGTAAACGGTTTATATACCTGTAATATTTATTTAAATTCATTAATAATTTGTCGTTATAAATTACGATTCTCGGCGAAAAATAAAAATGAAATACTAACACATTATTCAATAAACAAAATTCTAAATATACAAGTGTATATTATTTATAAACTTTTAAATTAAATTAAATAATAGTATACGCTCCACAATATTTACATTCGAATAAAATTTCACAACTGAACAGAGTGCCTACCTTTTATTAATTTTTTTTTTTTTTTTTAGCAAAAACATAAATCACTCGTGAAGTAAAATTGTTATTTTCTTACGCGTATTATTTTTAGAAAATATTTCCCTCTTGACTATTCCGGTTACGCAATAAATGTGCGTGAAATAAATAAATAAACAACAAAAAATCACAGTGATTGCTAATATTATAAGTACTATCATTATTTGATTGATATTCTGCCCATAATGCACAACTTATAAGTATAATCATTGATAAATATACTATAAACTATGTATTAAATTAATGGTGAAGTATAATTTTGAATAAAACGTGTAATAACGCAATCGCAGTTTTACAGTTTCAATCGGGTTTTATCAGTTACGAATGAGAAACCTATATACTTGCACTGTCGCTGTGACAACTAACCCCAGCTTACAATGTTTAATTTCAAACACACTTTTAAAGCGGATGGGATCTATGCATTATCTAACAGATGGAAATCTTACATCTCCCTCCGATCAAAATTTTAAAGTATAAACACCCTTCTTTAACAATGTGTTGAACGCCACTAAATTTTTGTATACGTTCAAAGTGTTCCGAAGTGTTATGGAGTCAGATACAAATTTATTGTACATACTAAAAAACTCGTCGTGGTTATTAAATTAAAAAAAAAAACCCCAATCGTAATTATTTTTAATTCCGTTGATCATCTACATTTTATTTTATCAAATAATGTGCTAAGCCGCTGCTTTTCCAGAGTATAATTATTATAAATAAAAAAATAATTATTATTATTAATATAATAATTTATTTTATTATAAAAATATTCGTTTTATTTCGAAAATATAAAAAAAAAAAAATTTGATATTGTAATAATTAGTATACCTGAAAATAGTTTTATAAGATCAATTATATTGACTTCATTTTATATTTTTAGACGAAAAGAGAGAATCGGTTTTTAACAATTGTACTTCCGAAGTCCATGCTATTGCTATTACTATTCGTTAACATAGGTTTATTGTATTTATTATTGTTAAAAATAATTTAAACTTAAAACACTTTTAAAAACTTAACCGATTTATAAACACAAACGCGATTCGATGATTATAGTAAAATGTACTTTAAAATGTCAACGTTTGCTCAATCATAGTTCTGTTTTGGAAAGTTTCCGAATATTGACGTTAGACATCAGCGGCAGTTCACTCCAAAATTTATACTCATCCAGGAACGGTTTCTTGGATAGTATTGGTGTAGCTGATTTAATCAATAAATATTCCATTTCGTCTTTGTTATATCTTGGCCACAGAACTCCCGTACTTGTTCCGTCTATAGTCACCTTCCTAAAAACAATAAAGAAAAAAACAATAAGTAATCTTACGTTTAATTCAAAGAGTCGTTATGTTATGATTTAAAATAAATAAAATAAAAAGATGATTTGTATTAATCATTAAAGTGAAGCGGTTACCAGTAAAATAGTATAAGTTCTTATAGCGTAAGAAGATCAAAGTTTAAAATTGTTAATTACAATTTGTAATAATATAATGGTTCAATAAAAAATTGAATTTGCTATTATTTATTTGATAGTTATTTAATTCAAATTAATGAAATTTAAATGGTTGCAGATTAGTAAAAACTAAAAACAACGAATTGTCATATTTTTAATATTTTCGTTTAACTTAAATTATTTTTAACTCTCATCCAAAATGTACACTCGGTCAGTTATGAAAATCTCAAATCGTATATATAAAATAAAGATAAAATTATGCATGCACAGAAAATCATCAATAACCTAACACCAAAGTCAACCGTACACGGAGCTAGCGAAATTCGTCCATATATCCACCATAAGCCTGGAAACATTTCTGTCGTGTTCGTTTAACCGCATTCCTACGAAATCAAATAGGTTGGTCATTTCATCGCCGTGTGTAACGCCTAAATGTTTTGTACACGGTCCGAAGAACGAGTTCAGCGAGTTCTTGTTCACATAATCGTACACGTAGAAGTACACGGGTGACATTATGTTTCGAGCCATGTCGATGACTCCTTTCATAAATATACCACCAGTGACCATCTGAAAAACGAAAAACAACAAACCATTGATCCACAACGAGTGTCGGTGTCGCAAAATTGTCCACAAGTCCGTACTTACATCGACCATTTTCATCGGATTTTCTTCTATCGACGTGCCCTCCGGGAAGTAATGCTCTTTCAGACTGTCGCTGATAATGTCGACGTCCTTGTACGAAGCCGTAAAGTGATATTGCAGCATTACAGGCATCACTCTTTTGAAGTTGTCTTTCACATCTGGATAGATCAGACCGCTTTCGTTGTACAAACCTGAAAATACAGATCCCCCGAAAGATGCGTGTTAACATTAATGTGTTAATACTATCTTTTTAAGCCAATATATCGTGTTCTCGGGGAGTGACAATCATCAATTTAAAGAATACTGAATTTTCCGGCCGGATTATATTGGAATAAATTGATTTTTTTTTTACTATCTGGTGGTATATAAATACACACTTATAGATATATTTAAAAAATTTTAACATTTCGGTCAACGCATACGAAGTAAAAATGTTTTTTTTTTTTATTGCAACACCAATTTCGAACATTATATTTGGATAGGCCTATTTTTTTTGAGTAATTTTGATGATCAATTATGGTTCTAAATTCGAAATTGACTGAATAAGAGCCATTTCAATTTTAATAAATAATACTTAAATATATATATATATACTTAAAAATGCATAAAACTATTTATAATTATTTATCACCGGTTACTTTTTATTTTTTTATAAGTGTTATAAACAAAACTAACATAATATGGATATAAAATTATTTACTAAAAATTAATTAGGTACAACAGTTATTTTACAAAATATAAAGTTATCGAGGTTTAAAAGAATAAGATAATATTAACTAGCATAGTTATTCAGATAATTTAATACTAGATAATCATAAGTTGTAACAATAATAATAATAGAAATTGATTGCCCGTGAATATTCTCTATTATTAGATGTATAATTCCGATAAGTGATAAATTATACCTACCTATTAATTTCTAATTGTTTATAGGTAGATAAACAATTTATTATTAATTTTTACTTTAAAATTTAAAATGAATCATTTTTGTTTTGGCTGTTATGGTGTGAGTAATTAGGTTAAAATGAACAACCAAAAAAAATTGCAAATTCTTTTAATTTATGGTAGATACAATAGAAATTATCGTCAGTCAACAAAAATGTATGCTGAACAATACCCAGGTCTGTACCAACCACCACGCACATTGTTTATTAAAATGGAAAAATTATTGAAAATTATTTTCTGTAAAAGTAGTCCATAACTAGAGGTCGGATTTATATTCTCTTAAAATCCTAAAAATATGATGTTTTTATGTCGTTTAAAAAAGGTAATATACTCTCTAAATATTCTTTAAAAATGCCAAATATATTATTTTTTATTTTCTCAAAAATACAAATATTTTTTCAATATTCTGTAAAAAAAAAAAATATTTTAATTACTAGATTTAAATTTATTAAATGTTAATATTTATTTGATTTACAAAAACAATTTCGAAAAAAAATATTGTTTTTAATGCCAATTTTAACCGTACGTGAATTACTCCTAATATCTAGTGATTCATATTTGTAACATTTTTATAGGATATAAAAACAACTCACATAATGAATACTATATTTGTTGATCAATATTATCAAAATGCCAATGTACGTAATACGTGCATGAATTTGAAGACAAATAATACGCACATTTAAGATGAGACACACCGTATACTAACTGACCCAGCAAACGTTATTTTGCCATATATTTATTTTTTTCATATATTTTTCTATATTTTTATTGATACATAATTTATACATTTGGGGTGGGCCACCTTTAACACTTAGAGGTTTAAAAAAGAGTTTAAAAGCTATTCTCAGGCCTACCAAATTTATCCAAAAAATGTCATGATAATCGGTCAAGTCGTTTCGGAGGAGTTCAATAACAAACTCTGTGACGGGAGAATTTTATATAAAAGATATATATGTAATATTTAACCCTTATAGCATTATTCTCATTTCAAACATATTCCAAATACGATTCTGATTTATATCAACGTTAAAGTCGTCCACAAAAATACCACAATCGATTTCACTTACGAGATACGAAAAATCCACCTTCCCCTGAATTCAGTCCGATTATAGTAGGTACGAGTGATTCTTGCTTATAATATTTCATAGGATAATCGCACAAAAATGAATTTTTATTTTTGCGACACTTTTCGACGACTGCCGCAAAAGTGACTGACGGATGCATTTGCCATTCCTAAAAGAACACAAAAAAAAAACAACACTGATTATGTATAATAATTATAGCTACGATTATGTGAGTAAATATACATAACTTAATCAGAAAAACAGAAGTAAACATAATATATGACTTACGAAAAAATTCCTCTGTAACTGAACAAATATTTCTGCTGGTAAACGTCTTAAACAATCAATCATTTCTTTTGACTCGGAAGGACAGCCTGAAATTGTGGCGACAGCTTGGGCCCGTCGTTTAGCTAAGCCCGGTGACAATACAGCCCACAAACATAAAGGACTACCACTTTGTAAAATCGCTTTATGAAATAATCCTAAAAACGTAGACACGCAAAGTTTATTAATATGTCAATGGTTTTATTTTATTTGACGACGACAACACTTTGTTTTCATTTGAATCCCTGCTTTAGTCATGATATAGAGTAATAATAAAAAAATAAATACCATGTAGATACTTTATACTCGAATGTATTATTACTAGTGTTTATCAATTTTATGTAAATATTTCAATTCATCGGTCATAGTAATTTCATTAATGAAGACTGATAAAATAAATAATAAATAAATACCTTTACTCAATGGCGATAATAAATGAAGTCCTACACTCACGCCACCTGCACTTTCTCCGAACAACGTGACCTGTTTGTTATCGCCCCCGAAATTGGCGATATTTTCTTGGACCCAACGCAATGCCAGGACTTGGTCTTTCAAACCATAATTTCCCGGCAAGACGTCATCTTCAACACTCAAAAATCCTAAATCCAGATTACATTACGGGATAAAATATTTCTATTGCCGGCGACTCGTAACAATATTATATAGCTATATCGTTTTCTCACCCAAAATGCCGATCCTGTAATTAATTGTGACCAAAACAACGTCCTTGTCCATCAGGTACTTAGGACCGTAAAGCCGCATACCACCGTGACCCGAGCTGAAACCTCCTCCGGGAATCCACACCATGACGGGTAAATTTTTTACACCTATTTTAGGCAGCTATACGTATTCGGGATGCGTATACGTTAGGTATAATATTTATGATATTTTTCGTGAGCTGTGTCAAACATCGAGTGCAGTTAAAATAATAATGCGAATATTAATCATACCGTGGGCGTGTAAACGTTCAAATACAGACAATCCTCGCTGCCGAGTAGCACGTCGGATGTCTGGTACATGAACAGATTCTTTTGGATGCACATGGACGGTTCGGACGTGGCGTTCAGCGTCCCTTTCCAGGGACCGGCCGGTTCAGGAGCCTGATTTCATGAGCGAATGAAACAAAAACCGTTACTTAAAACCTAGGTAACTGTTATTATATTACATATCAATGGTTATTAATCTATGGTCTACGGCCCATGATGATGAACACGCAAAAACCACACTTGATTGTTATTGAAATGTATAAGGAAAAAATGAGTTATTGAATGGGCCCGAATAGGTCAGGTGAGATATCGAGCAATACTCGGTAGACCGGGATAAATTGATATTTTATGAATTTATTGGATAAACCAAATACTATATTAAGAATGCAGTAGTAAAATGCCACCATATTTCCACGCGAGAGGGGGCGATTAGAATCATTGCACTCGATAACCTTAACTATACCGCGTTGGTCCTTAAAATAATGAGTTCTTCCTCTTAGCCCGGCGCGTCCCGTGTACTCAAAGATGATTTCTTACGGTTTCCACGTGCCACAAATGATTAAGAACCATCGATATCTTAATTATATTATTATATATTATTATACCTCGAACCGGAGATTTCCAACCGGTGGTTTGGCGTACGGTATACCTTGGAAAGCGAAAAAATTCCGTCCGCTTCTTGACAAAT
Source organism: Sipha flava (assembly GCF_003268045.1). Lineage (NCBI taxonomy): Eukaryota > Metazoa > Arthropoda > Insecta > Hemiptera > Aphididae > Sipha > Sipha flava. Next base: position 2,734,345 of record NW_020272917.1, read on the forward strand.
ATTGTTTGCCTTTCAACTGGCCCTGGTGCACACTGATCAGCGGATTTATACCAAAAACGTGTTCAATAATCAACGCGAAAATGATCAAGACCCGCATGTTGAACTATACGTATTATTAAAAATATTATAATAATTAAATATATATATACTTTGATGGATTATTGTAACACACGCGCACGTACGGAGTGAGTAAATTAACACGCGAATGATATAGACTTTTAGAGTTGAAATTTTTTACAATGTACTGTTACGAAAGAAAAAAAAAATTATTGTTATTTAACAAATGACGCGAGACGGCATATTTTTATTGCGACCATTAGCCATTATAACATGATAATTACACGTTGCTTACGGTCAGCCTTCGTTCAATATATCTATTGTGAAAATCGAATCGTAAAATTCAATATTACCATATAGGCCGTTGGAAGTTATACTACCGTGTCTGTATTATACACCTACAGCGTTGCGCAAGCGCGTTTCTTATCAACGTGCAAAGCTCATTCTACCTACCTACTAATCCGTTCCTTTTCAAATGATTTCAATTTTCACAACGAATATATGTAATTTTGTGTTTTTAACACTTACCTCTACAATAACATACTCTTCACCCTGACGATGTAGACATGTAGTTCGATTTAATGACACTTTGGCACTGTCTCGGCGGATCGAGTTTGACTTTAATCACGGTTGTCTTTTGAAGACCTTTGATTTCACGACCTTTACAGTTAGCCAACAATTAATATATCTACATGTTAATTAGTCTAGTTGGCAATTGTCATTTTTGTCTTTACTTTCTCATTCTATAATGTCTACTACTACGGTATGCGTAGGTACACGGTTACAATTATACAATTATTGACAGATGAAAATGTTAGGGTCCTTGTTGAAAATTGTGTTGACTAATTGATTGATTGATAAACCATAGCTAAATCATTTTTGACTCAAACCCAATTAATGGAATAAAAAAAAAACAATTTCATCAAAGATACAAATTACAGTCTGAACATATTAGAATTATAACTATTTCTTCGATTATAAAGCAAGCATATATTTGCAACATAGTTGAAATTTAATAATAATTATAGTTAATGTATGGTTTTTGTTTATAAACTGTAAATAATTATAATACGAACACACGATCTGTATTCAGATTAGACGGTACAAATACCTAAATATCTTTAATGTATATTATGTTCATTTATGTTTTGTAGGTACAATCATGCAAATAAGGCTTAATTTTTTTGTTAATTTATCATTTTTTTATTCAGTTAATGAGCATTAGATAAACTATTTAACTAAAACACAATAATTATGAACATAATTATTTCAGTACAAATTCATTATGTGTAATAATAACTAAAATAAAAGAAAAACAATATGTACATAAATAGTATTTATTACACATAATTACATTAATTTATAATCCATAAATAGGGCGCACTAGTTGGTTTATTATTACGGGAGTTTTTGATTTTTTAATACATTAAACGCTACCAATTTATATGAAATTTAATGAATTGTATATGGTTATAAATAATTTAATAACTATTATCAGTCAAAATAGATAAAAACAATTACCTATGATGTATATGTAATTAAATGTTATAATAATATTTCCATGTACCACCTAATACAGGCTGTAACATGATTGCACCCGTCCTACCTTTTTACATGAAAAAAACACAACACGATTGCGCCCTGCAAAGTAGCTCGATAGCGCTCCGTGAAATATAAGGTCTTGCCTTTCTAACAATTTTCAAATATACTATTTAAAAATACAGTTGGAGTGTAAAACTATAATTAAAATACACGGCTTACCTTTTTCAGTATCAAACTTTTTTTGAATAGTTCAATCCATTTTTTACATTTGTTAATTTCACAATGATACACTTTACGTAAAACTTTACAAAAATATCAACTCAAGTCACAACAACCAACAGTCAACTGAAGTTCAAATGTAAAATTTGAGTATAATGCATACCACAGATATTTACAGATAAAATAATTTCTTTTTTAGCATTTATTAGAATAAATCTATAATAATATTTACAATAAACATATGAATGGTTAGATATTTTATAAAACATGAGGGTATGAAGGAAGAAACTACCCAGCAGTACACTCAGACGTGAATAGGGATTTGTTAAGCTATATATCTACATATACATAAATCTATATATACATATTTACATCTACATGTATTTTTTTTTTTTTTAACTAATTTTTTACAGAGACAAGTCACGACACCAGCGCCACTTTAGCCTTCTCGGTGGGCTTCCAAGAATATTTATTGATATACTGCACGTAATTAGTAAATATTTGTTATTACTTTTTTTCTTGAAGATGAATTCGTAGGTTGCTGGTAAACGTAGAGACCAAGTATAGTATAAAAAACTGAGTTGATTAATAGAAAGCATGAAGAAATCCGATGGAAATGAGTTGATTAATTTAAACATAAGAGATAGAGATAATATTTCGCGTGCGTTCAATTTGACTGTTCACACGAGAATAAAATAAATTAATAATAAAATATTATCTCGATTATGGAGTGCTTACTACTCGTACACGTACAATTTAACAAATAATAATAATAAAATTACTAAAATACCAGATTATCATATAGTATTATAATATGTAAATAAATAAATACGTGTTGTCAGTCCTATAGGATATGAGCCTGTTAGGAAAGAAAATTATTAAAATGATCATCTAACCTGACTTAAACTTTGAGTTTTACATTACGATTGTATTTTTAAATAGTATATTTGAAAATTGTTAGAAAAACAAGACCTTATATTTCACGGAGCGCTATCGAATTAATTTGCTAGGCACAATCTTTTTGCGTTTTTTTGCAGGTAAAAAGGTAGGACGGGCGCAATCGTGTTTCACTGCCTAATACAATGAGCGATTACTTTTTTTAAATAAAATGTATATAATTTCAAACAATATTCAGTTTTTAACATGCTGAAAGTAAGCAATACAAGACAAGGATAACAATAGCAATGACTATTGTCCCATAATGATAAAAAAAATACATTTTACTTGAAATAGGCTAATTTTTATACCTCCCAAAAATAATTTCAATAAGAATTACTTCATCTAAAATACATATTAACATTATTCATACGAGTGATCGATGAGCTGTTGCACCATCTTGTTGAAACAAGAATTTAAACAAGCATGGGCAAGATAATGTAGTCGTTTCAACTAGATAGCGCAACCGCACACACAGCTCACCGGTCACTTAGCATTCCGCGGGAAAAGTTTCCTGGGCATATTTTCTCTTAACATGGTTACATTTGGTGGCCACCGTGTTCACCAGATTTGAGCCTCTAGGGCTAGATCGAAAACCCTAGTATACCAATATCGTCCCCAAAACTGTGGAAAACCTGAAAAAGGCTATAGACCCAAGAACTTGCTGCCATCCCGCCTGAAATATGTATCTCCGAATTCATGTTCGTTCGCTTTCACTCCACAGCGTGGATAAAGCGCCATAACGTGAACATAATATTATTATTACGTTTAACGTACTCGGTTGGGATAACGATGTGATAATGGGCGCTGAATTTTCCAATTTTCATGGGGTGTCCAAAATCCTAATTGTATAATAAAAATAAATAAATAAATCGACAAAGCATTACTCGTTTATTGACATAATATTTGTACATTTAATGGCTGTCTAATATAATAAATTAAAATAAGATTGTTAAGAACAATTATGAATTATATGAATATTTTACCAAGTAACACGAATAAAAACTGCATGATTAACATAGACAAAATAAATATACATTTATTAGGTTTTTGATTAGATCCTCCTCTTAATTGAATCCATTCAGTATATATTCAGTATAACTGTAATTTAAAGATTTAAAACTAAAAAAAACCTCTTATTCACTAAAATGTAACTTTATTCTGGATCTTGATTGCAATAATATACCATACATATACTCAAATTTTCAAAGTTAAATGCCATACGATTTGGTCTCAATACAGATTAGTACCAGCTGAATGAAAATTACGGTAACATTATAGAGTTAACAAAATTTTAAATTTAATTCATCAAAATGATGTTAATATTTAGGAAAAAAAAATAAATGAATGAGAAATATGTAAAAGTATGTTTATATAACGAAATATGTAATAATTAATAATATTAAGTATGGCACTTTTTATTACAAATCATTTAAAACAAATTTATAATTTGCCTAAATTAAATTATCTAGTTACAGTAAAAATACGAGTATGTACAGGTATTTACATATACATGCGAGCCTTAATTATAATACTATCATCTACTCTTAAAATTCGTTCCCAAAAACAAAGGACTGATAATCTATACGAAAATATACAAAGATCTCCAAAGATCACTCGTAGATCAAAATTAAACCGTAAATCGGTGCACCAATATTAATGCATCCAGTGGTGGCTTATTTATCTTTGAATCACATGTAATATTTTATACTACCTAACCTAACAATTTTTTGTTATTCAATTTTAAATAAAAATGAATCTCTGATTTTTGAGTAAACTGTTTTTAAAAATTATGCGCTTAATTGATAATTCTAAAATAAAATTTTAAAACTAATATAATTGTGACGAATAATTTGTGATGCTTAAATATAATCCCTCTAAGCCAGTGGTTTTCAACCTTTTTCGACTTGCGACCCACTTTTCTTACCAAACATTTTTCGTGACCCATGTAAATTTCGTTAGCCATGAAAACCAAATAAAAAAGTTAAAATTGTTTAATGTATGTCATTTTAGAAGTGCTTTTATAACTGAATGAATCAAAATTTATATTTTTTATGTATTTAGGAAACATTTAATTATTAGTATAAGTAATGATACAAAAAAGAAATGCATGTAATGATACCGAAAAATGTATGTTTTGATACACAAAAGAAATGAGTGCCATATTTGTCCCGGACTGTATTCACACGAAATACCTCCACTTCAGCTCAATTTAACACAATGCAGTTTATAGATATATGAAATGTAAATGAGATTTATAAATTAAGTCGGGCTATCACTTCATTTGATTGTCCTTTCTTTTTTTTTTTTTTTTTGAAAATTGATACTTCAACAGCAAATATTATTAGCTAATAGATGTTACATTTTGATGTGTTAGGTGTTAGATTTAAAATTACAATATTACATATGAAATATTATAAAGGTGAAGTTAAATGTAAATTAAGATTTAATAATATAATATTTGTGATACTTAATAATGTGACAATTTTCAGAGTTTGTTTTTCGCTAAGTACTTTTACTATGTTGGATGACATGATCAGGTCGGTACGTATTGAGGTAAATTGTGTACACTCCTTCACTATGTGTTCGACAGTTAATGATCAGTGGTATGTGTTGCATATTGGTTTGAGGATTTTTTTTTTTTTTTATTAAGTATAAGTGTTTGAGAAAAAAAGTGTTCATTCTAATCTTCTACAAATTTAAAATAGTATAAAATAGTACGGTTTCGGGTTTATTCGAAAACATTTTTATGCAATATCATATGACATATATTATATAAATATAAATTTTTTAAATTATAAACAGAAAACTTATCGCGACCCAATGGTTGAAGACCACTACTCTAAGCTACCACTATGTATTAAGCATAATCTGTCGCTCTCTGACTATCGTTTTGGAATCTATAAATAGTTAAAACTGTTTTGGATATCGAGGTATTGTTGTCTAAATTTATACTATCTCGTCATTAATTTATATTTTCCAACTTTCATCGTTTGCTGAACACATTTACACCAATTAAATTGCCGTCGTATCGTCCACATAAATTATTATATAATGATATTACATCAATGATAATTAAGCATCTTAAATCGCAATGAATTCAAGTGCTTAGTATGTAAATTATCTGCTCGTTATTTTAATATATATTGTTCTATAATATTATGTAAATATGTGTGAAAGGTTCTTAAATTAAAGTATATTAAAAATGCATAATATGTAAATTCGGTGTCCGTAATATTAATTCCGGTGTATTATATTTTTTGAATTATACCTCACTGCAAGTAATTGAACGAAATTAAAACATTTCCATCTCTTAAAACCACTGTGAGATATATTTGAATTTGATCACCATCTGCATGAAATTATTAGAGAAGATAGTTTTATTCTCACATGTTTTATGTCCCTTGAGTCAATTTTTGTCGGCATTGTATTGTAAACATTCATATTTACTGAATTGTCACTTACAACAAGGAGTTTTGTAAAGGTGGGCGAAACATTAGAGAAATACATAACTGCAGTGTAATAATATCATATATATATATATATATATAATTACACTTTTTTCTGTGTTTTGGCAACGCATGGCGAGGCGGGTGAGGTCGAATGGCGTACGTGTGAATGGCAGGTGGCATGTGAGTTCGGAGAAGTGATTAAGAGGAAGTCATGGTTTTCATTATGCTTCTCTGTTATAAGGGTAAAATTTAAGTGGAAGGTCATTTTTTTTGTTTGTATTGAGAGTTGAATTTTAAAGGGTAAATCGTAGGTTTTCGGTAGGTTTGGTGCATTGCTGGTTGCCTGAAAGGAGTTTTTAAGGAAACGAGAGGCAATAAGCTTCTAATTCTACTTCGTTTGTTTCTTATATTATAACGCTGTAAAATGACTTGATCTCTATTCATGATAATGTGTCGTTTGATATAATATTATTCCCCATTACAGTTTCATTAACCAATTGAGACGACTTTTTTTTGCAAGTGTTAAAATTTAAAAGCTCAACTAACTTTATTAAAAAATTTGGTTCTACTTCTACTATATCAATCATCTTACTGTATTGTACTATATCAGCGGTTCCCAAACTGTGCACTGCGGTGCCCTAAGGGCACCGTGGTCTACGGTTCATGACAAATATTTTAAAATATTTTTCCTTATTGTTTTTGTAAAAACTTTATATCAAATAATGAAATATTTTCTATTGTATATTCGGACATTCTCATTTTAACATTATAATATTTTTATGTAATAATTATAATAATGGTAACAGTAATTTTATTTATTTAATTTTTAGATTTAAAAATGCATTAATTTATAATGAAGTTAAATTTTAATAATATTAATAAAATTAGTTTAAAATTAGTTCTTTCATGTTATTCACAGCAGGGCACCGTGGTTAAATTGAGTCTAAAAAAAGGCACCGCGGAAAAAAAGTTTGGGAACCGCTGATCTTAATCATAAGACGATCAGTTTGATCTCTTTCACTATGAATAGTTTTTTCAAGAGTAAAGGCAATATATTGAATTCAAGTTTAAACTACCAATACAGTAATATCATTCAATCATCACTGTACCAAATCTGACAGTGAAGTCTTGCTCAATCCAGGAGTTTTATCCCTTTTTTTTTTAATTTAAATGTCTAAAATATAATATAATATAATTTTGCAATAAATTATATTAAAAAAATTTAACATGTAACATTATAGATAACTTACAAAAATGAGTATTATAAAATTCTGTTCAAATCTAAATATTGTGTTGTTGATTGTAATTTAATCATAAAATATTCAAATTGTTATTTTGAATACTTATTTATACGTAATTAAATTTTGTTTTTTATTTATTATCCGGAATCATTCCTGAATCACATTAATTTATTTTCAGGTTATTCACACACTACAGGAATTTGTTGTATAAAAGGCATTTCATTTATATCTGACCTCTAATCGTTGACGTTTTTTTATTTTTTGTATGTCTTTATAACTGAACATGGTATAAATCAAATTCAAAACGTGTTCTTAGTCCATTGAAATATTATTATTATAATTTTTAATAATTTAACAAAACACTAATTACATACTTTATGCTGGCAAATCGGGTCCATATGTTTATCATCATTTTCAATACTTTGAGATTTTCTCCTTTTAATAGTTTTGCCTGACCGTCGTATAATTATAGACTATTAATTTCGTCACCGTGCGTTACTTCAAACTTTTTGGACATTGTCCATGAAACGGATTCAATATTATTTCATTTATGTGATTATACACGTAATATTCCCCTAGCGATTGATTATATGAATACAATTATATTATTAAATTGAATTTATAGAAATATTTATATGAAATTATAATATTATGATATTAAATAAACAAATATTTGTTTGATACTTAAAATATTAATGATAAGTACTCGGTTAATTTGGAATTTGATATTCATACTTTATAATCCGTCCGCATAATAAATATTTTATTAAATTGTTGTCTTTAGTACTAGAGTTGTAATAACTACTGTAATCACCAAATCATTACCAAAAAATATAACCATCCAATAAAAATTTAATTTTATACATTTTAAACGATGTTTCTTGATAAAATTAATGATCATAGTCATAGTCATAAGCATAATGGAATATTATATGCATGATTCTGATAATTTATACATGGTATAAAAAGAAAATAGCATGGACAATTTTTTTCAGTATTTTTTAAAAAGGGAAAACTGTTAAACATATTAATTTTTATAAGATTAACAAAAGAGAATGCAACCTTTTATATTTTATTAGTTTTTTTAATTATTCAACAGTGTGACAAGTTAGTAAATCATATTCCAACTTAACATGTAATTCTTCCATTGTCAGTGGCGTAATTGTGGGTGCAAGGGGGGCAAGTTCCTCCTCTGACCATTTTTTGAGAGATAAATATATAATATTACCCCCCCCCCCCCCCCAGATAATCTAACAGTACAAATAGCACCTTTTGTTAATGAATTCTTATGGATATTATTTAACAATATTGATACCTATGCATGTAGCTACCTACAATTTATGTTTATCTAAACCATAAAATGAGTTAAAAGACTTATGTAAAATCAAACAATTAGATATAGTGTATAAAATACATAGGTACAATAAAAATATATTTTAACTAGTGAGAGGGAGGGGTTTCAGGGTTTTGGTAATAATAAATATATTATATTGCCCCCCCCTAGGTTTTTTCCCAGTTACGCCACTGAATATATTGATATCGTTAGAACCAACAAACTTTCTGATATTTTCTATCGGGAATATTTTGGATCCTGGTTATTTATAGTTGTACAATTTATTTTTCAACAAAGAAATGAAATGAACTTGAGTACTTGATCAAAGTCGATTAAAATCAAGTACTCGTTATTACGAACTCCATTCGAAAATTTTCGCAAAGTCGAGTGCTCGTCCAACTCTAAATATATAGTTTATGTATAAAAATACATTTTTCACGTGATTTTATTGACTTTGTATGTACTGATGATGAATTTTTAGTTCGAAACCGGTCTTACATTAAAAACATAATAATACTCCAGGCCTAACAATAATTTATTCATTTATTTGTTCTTATAAACTACTTATTTATATATTAATTATAATTGTTGTAGAGTAGCAATAATCCCTGCAGCGTTCCTGACGTATACAATACAAATACAGCACGAATGCTTGCGAATTGCCCGTATGGAGTTCTTTTAAAACTCTTTAAAGGACTTTTTTAAATATACAAAGTGGTGACGTTAGGATTTTTTTTTTTTGTAGTTAGAACCAATAAATGGCCAACAGTTATAAAGTAAGGCCATAAAAAAATGATATTTAAGCGGTAAAAATAGTAACAACATTAATAATTAATATAAGCTAATGTACTATATTTTACAATATTAAACGGTTACAACACTATGACTATATAAAATAATTCTACTTATGAAAAATGATTATATTATTAATTTTGAGACCTGGCCAATTAAGGTAACTAATAGGATATTTTCAGGTATTTTCAAGCCAATGTATGGGGGCCGGCAAAAAAACATTACACTTACAGAATACAAGCGTTTCAATCTATACCACTTCGACAAATTAAAACCTTATACAATATCTCTCCATCTACGATCCTAAGAAATCCGATCCACAAATTAAAAAGTAAATTATATTTTGGTTTGTTAAATAACTAAATACCGATATCTAATGCTATTCTAGAAAAAACACATTTAATAATCAGTCTAGATGGATGGATACAACCAATTCAACCATTCCTGATTCTCCATAACTTCATGTCATTCTGTTCTCCCATCATATAAACTTATTGTGCAGATAACTGTACATATATTGTTAATGTAAAATAAAGTAAAAAAAAATGGTTTTTAAAGTCAATGAGTTACTTCCCAATTACCATGTACAATGTACATTGATCCATTAATTGATCCAAACGATACACCGTGTATCGTGTACATTGTACATATTTATGTAATATACATGTTGATTGAATAATAAAAGGAAATCGCATCTATTCGCAAGGAGTATTTAATATGTAATAGGGAATAGAGGGATACCAATTATGTTGAGTGAAAAGAAAAATACTTAATGGATAAGAGTTTCCATTGACATCGTTGGCTCTTGGAAAAACATTTGAGTTGTACAGCTGAACTACAGTACCTATGTACCTTAACTATTAAAACTAATTCAGGATAAGAATATATCCAACACTCAATAATTGAATATTTAATTTGATAAATTTCTTAGAGTAAATTAACGATAAATGTTATCCTAAACGTTTGAGCACTTATGTTAACGTCTTATTCACGAGATTATTCGTTTGATATTCAATGCATAGCATAAGATCTATTTGCTTTGCATGTGAAATAAATGTGAATAAATATATTATGATACAAATATATTAGTGTTGTTACATTGGTAACGCGAAATTACAAGTCTGAACAACTGTTTTAAAATAAAGTTAAGGCCATGTATAAACGAAAACAAAAATATATATTCATAAATGTAAGCAATGTGCGATAACATTCTACATATCCGAAGAATCAAAAAAGCTGGAAAAAAGAAAAACTATTCGGATCGGTCTATCTGCGCGATTCGGATGAAGTAACGTTTTATAAGCTCCACCATGAGCGCGCGATACTCTGCCTGGTGGTGGCCATCGTCATCGTCGTTCGCGTCATCGGTCAGGTCACGAATCTTTTTGAAACCGGCCGAGACGGACAGTAGACGCCGTATGATGTGCATTACTCCGGTTACGGTGGGTAACATATTGAACGGTGGCGGCAGATCGTCCAGCAGCATGTAGTCCAGGTACACCTTGGTGCGGCCGAACAGCCACTCGTAATCGGAGTTGTCGGCCACCCGCTGGAACGTGTCCGACATGCTGGCGATGAGCATGTTCAGCATGACGATCACCATCATCACCTCGAACGCGGCGAACAGCCCGTAGCCCACTAGCTGCGTGAAATCGTGGCTCTGCACGTCCACGTCCGCGTCGCCGCCGGCTACCCATGTAAATTTCGTTAGCCATGAAAACCAAATAAAAAAGTTAAA
>NW_020272917.1:2748654-2752555 GCF_003268045.1 Sipha flava
AAAAAATAATTTGTAATGTGAATATAAACGAAAATATTATAGCATATGCAGACGATACATGGATGTTATTTTCAAATTACTCATGGGACTCTGTACTCGGTAAAGCAATAAATGAAACAAAAAAGTTGTATGTTATTTTAATAATCAAACCTTATCACACAATACTAAAAAAAACATTTTTTATAACTATATATACCATTTAATAAAACATATGTTTATATTAATGAAATAACAGTTAATTTCTGTAAAAATCAAAACGAATGGCAATGGCACTAAATGTAAACCAATTTTCAGAGTACAAATTATTCGTTATTTGGGTATAATCTTTGACAGGCGGTTAAGATGAAACTTAGAAATTAGTAGTCTAATAATGCGATTACTTACAACTTAGGTATGTTATATTATAATAATAACATCGGCATTTATTCACAAAAACATATTGTACAAATATATATATTTAAGAATTATGTACATGCTATTTTAGTAAATCCAACGTTATCGTTTTGTAAAACGTACAATAATATCCACAACTCAAATTCAAAATATACATATAACAAGGTTAATATCGATGATTAGCGGCGACGGTAGTCTTCAACGTTAAACACATCGCGTATGATTATTGAAAACGTGTTGTTTTAAAAATGTATAAATTAAATTAATCGTATAGCAGCTAATGGCTTGGAAAGTGTAAAACTATATTTTTAAAATTCAAAATGTGGTAAATAACTTATAATCACATTATCGCTTATGGTAATATATACGTCTCGCGGATATATAAGACCGAAATACACGAGTAAATTTCATTCCGCTTCTGTCTTGTTTCGATACCTTTACCGGATCAAAAGAACTGCAAGTGTGAAATTTTCGCACCAAGTTACTAAGTTCGTGATTTTATACGAATATTATATTCGTTCTCATTATTATATTTTGTGTGATTAACTTTTTTCGAGTAAAAATGTTTAATTGTATTGTGTGTGCTCAATCTTTCGCTTGTGCCAACAAATTCGTGGCACACGAGAGGTCTCACGCCGACCAACTCCTATTGAAATGTGTGCGAAAGTGGCGGAAAATGTTTCGGTACCAACTACCGCTTCTGCGACTACGAGCCGGATCGATAATTTATTGAATGATGACGATCAAGGTAAGAATTATTTTAATGTTATTAATAGTTCACCATAGCGCCATGATTCTAAAAACCTTTTTTTTTTCACGTTTTTAGGACTATCTTTAAGACGTGGCAATTCTGAGAACAGTGCTAAAATCACCCGCCAAAAGAGTGCTAGGCTAAATTTTGTGAAAACTACCGGCTTTGTCGAGTTAAAATATGCGCTCAACCGAAAAATCGTGTGTTTTTATTTGATAAAAATGGAGGGCTTATCCAATTATTACGCTTTTTTAAAAAATCAGTTGTGGAATTAATCAAGTAGACTAAATCAACAAATTACGGGAATGTGCTGAAAAAATCCGATTAAATTAAATTTAAAACTCAAGGCGACCTATGATTTTCCTAATGTAGAAAATCCATCACAAAATAAAGTCTTCAAGACCTCGGCAAAGGAACTTTTTTTGTTTAGCGATACCGTGGCTATGGTAGTCGAAGAATTTCAAAAACTTATCGGCGAAGAGGCAGAGTACGCTGGGAAAGGTAGCGGGTATACTCTACAACACATTGATGGACTTCCGTTGAGTGCATATATGTACCTTGGTCGATTATCCTCTACTCCTACTACTCAGCAAATCCCAATGTTTTGCCAACTGCTCGGCTGCACATATTTGAAGTGGGGGGGTGAAACTTATTCAGCAGCGCACCGATATTTTTGTAGGTCTGATCCTCTCATCTATGAGATTTTCGATAAACAACATCGTTGCATCGGGGTTATCCAGTGGCGATAGTGGCGACGAATTGATTCCGTTAAACCGTCCATCGATGGTCACCACTAATCGATAGCACTGATCGATTACCTTGGATTCGATAATTTCAATGTTTCGGATAATAATCGCTTCTGAAATGGGCCGCTCTAAACGTTGCAATACTACGAGATCGTCTCCATCGAGCAATACACGCCAACCCTCATGAACATTGGATTCAACGCTGGGCACACCATTACGAATGATGAAGAACCGATAAGCTCATTAGGTGCAGGAGCAGTATACTTGACCTTCTTGTAGACGGCTGCGTTATCGATGGTCGAACCGACAATCTTGATGAACACTACACGTCTTTTTAAAATATCGTATCATTCAACGACAATTTATTATATAATAAGAGATAAGAGTTGTAATTATAACACTATTCACGTTAACAATATTCTAATGTTCGATATAATATGGTTAAGGTGTTGAAACTTAAGTCAAAAGCGGAGTGAAGTATAGTCAATACTAAGTATATCGATATGTTTAGCTGTACCAATATGCCCATCGGCTATTGGTTGATCACATTTATATTTTTTCAAAACAAAATCGTTAAACATTCTAAAATCATATGTACATGTAGGCTCATTAGTTACAAAGTTAATTATGCGTTACGTAATGGTCGCGTTTAATACTACAACGGCGGCGGCGGCACAAATGTGTACATACGGACGTGGCACATCACCGCGGCGGTCTTACCGGGTCGGAGTATCAATAACAATAATAATAATAATATTGATAAGACGTGGATATCGTGTAGTATGTATGGATAAAAGTGGATTCAGTCGAAGCGGAGGTGTGATACGATAAGAGAGAGAGAAAGCGAAAATACTCAAGTATACGATAGGTTAACACAGGCTGGACATGTAGAAGAGGTTATTGTATAAGTATGATGAGAATTTTTGTCCGACGGGATAGACAAGAGTACGGGTGCAAGCCCCCGATCACGCATTTGTGGCGAAGCATGGAGCGAAGGGTGTGATATAAGGGAGAGTACGTGAGAGAAAGAGGAAGCGCGAGGTTAGATTACGATGGGTTTGCACGGTGGTGGGTAGAAGGGTGTGGCGGGACGCAAGGGATCCGTAACTCCCCAAATCATACTATTTACCTATACCTAAACATGTTTATAAACTGTTTAACAAAAATGTCAGTGTATTATTTTCTATTCCCATGCTCCTTATTTATGTCTCATACATATATAGTTTGAAATGATAAAAAAAAAAAGAAAATAATTATACTATGTTAAATAAATTGTAATTTGTAATTAACTATACATATGTAAATGTTCTGTTTTTTATAATCTCTTTTCATCTTGTCTCGTATGACAATGTAATATATTCACATTATAATTTTTATTTTTGTATAATTCACATGTAAATATATCTTAACTCTCTATCTTCGATACAAGATCATGCTCAATGGAGATAATAAATCATTAGAATTCTTATATAAGATTTCAATTATTATGTATATTACGTTTTTTCGATTTAATAAAATAATAATATTAAGGAAGTCTAAAAACTAGAACTAGCCAAAAACCAACAAAAACTCATTTTAATTCCGGTTTATTCCCCCGAATAAAAAATAAAAGTCCTATTATCGATTATATAGTCGAACATACATTTTATAGTATTTTATTAAATATAATAATATTGTTATTATTTTTTGTCCGAAACACGGTTTTTTAATTCCTTTCTTTCGCCCACCCCGGGTTGAGTCCAATTCGTTATTTCACCAGTTTAATATATACAAACGAATAATAATATTAAAGTAATGTGTAATATTAAAAATATACTTCGCATGATTGTAATTGATAGTTTTTATAGTACATGCGTTGTGCACGGACGTGTATAATTGAAATTAAACTTGACAAGTTATGACAACATTTTCAGGTTTCACCGAGATACGGCACAGTATCACGTTATGACGCGTCGTGACGTACGAGACGCATAAAAACGCGCGTTTTTATAGCTAATATTTTTCAGTCAAT
>NW_020272918.1:0-5863 GCF_003268045.1 Sipha flava
CACACACACACACACACACACACACACACACACACACACACACACACACACATACACACATGAATAGGTGAATATCTTGAAGTTATCAGAGGATGTTTTCACTCATAAACCATACTTGTTATAGAATATTTTAACTTGTAAATAAAATTATAAATTACAACAAAATCAATAATATGTTTTTAAAAAGTACTCATGGAAAACCTAAAACGATGAACTTCGCGCGGTGTGACGGTGTGCGAAACCAATCGTTATTTCTTTTAAATTATTATAGGTACTCGTCTCATATCTGTGTGTATTATTTCAACACAATTTAAATGTATAATATTATATCATTACGTACTAGAATAAAGTCGAATTTGTAAACGCAGAAATAATCTATTTAAAAAAAAAATAAATAAAAAAATTAGCTGAAAATAAACCGAGAGTGGTAAATCATAATTCGAGGGTGCTAAGCACCCCTTGGCACTGCTGCAAATGCGCCAACAAAACCCACACACCCACATGTGATACTGACATAAATAAATATATATTTTACCAGCAATATGGATACTTCGGGTATTTTTGAAAATGCCTAGGTATTATGTAAATTGCCGACCCAATTTAGGCAATGTAAATAAAATATATGATTTTCATTATTAATTTATATATATCCTAGGTACAAAGCCATATCTAGAAATTTTTTTCGGAAGGAGTCCAAAACATGTGTATTGTAATTTTATTGAATTTAGATTTTAACTTTTGATATTTGGTTCAAAATAAAACAGAAAAAGATTTAATCTTCTTTTATTAAAATTAATATCATATTTTCATATGATATTATTATATAAAATTAAAAGCAATCAATAATTAATTGGAGCTGAAGTCATTTTTGGCTGAAAATATTTATGTTGTTATTAAAAATAAATAAGTATTTTAAACATTCGTAAAATATTGAAGAAATTTCGTGGGAGGGGTCCAGACACCCAGAAACCCCCCAAATACGGCCTTGCCTAGGTATTTTATAAAATACCTAGGCATTATGCAAAATGCCATATTTCTCTTAGGCAAAGTACAAAAAAATATGTTATATTACATTAAGATTCTTATAATTATTATACATTATTACTCATATTACAGGCAAAATTTAACTGTTATCTATTATTATATTGTTACTAGGTATTATATAAATATTTTATTTAAACTACTATTTACTTATTATAACATGTTGTAGAAAAGTGACATTTTTAGGTGCACAAAATATTATTTTTAAGGTAAATAAACTTTTTATTTTGACACTTGAACTTACAAACACATTTTAAAAATCCTAGGCCAATTGTTGTGGATTGAAATTTTATCGACTCATTATACTGTTCATCAGATAAGAAACTAGTATTAGTGGCCAAATTTTTAAAAAAAACGTTGTAGTTTGTTATAAAAATTTGATTTCACATAAATCATATGCATAGTTGCAACACCAAAACGAGTAAAAAAAATTACGATATTGTAATAAAACTAGATTAGTACGTTCAATATTGTACCTCAGAATTATTCTTATAATAGTAAAATAATATATTAATCTTTATTGCGTTAAACCGTGCACGCACATTTATGATAAACGATTACGAGTGAAGTCGTTGGTAATAGGCGATGCCCATTTTGTTTTCATCATATTGCCTACTCCACGTTTGGCATTATACATATTACCTAGAGGTAAAGCTCGTATTATGTACATTGCCGAGTGATTTTTGGCATTTTGCGAAATACCGGATTATCCTTATTGCCGGTATACATTATGCGTGCGATGAAAACGACCTTTGTGTAACGCACGCGTATACCGTTCGAGAATCCGCGAAACTCGTCGGTGACGGTTCCGTGCGCGCTGGTTTCGTTTTGCGCGTCATAATAATGTACAGATGTTTTGCGCGAACAGCGGCGGCGGTGGTTTGACCCGTTTGCACGGCGCCGGAAACTAGTTTGGTGAAGAAAAAAAAAATACGAAAACCGCGCGCGCGCGTCGACGTTAAATTATGCACGCCGCACACGCTTTTAGACGTATCTGCCGTACGTATTGTATGACGGACAGAGTATACAATATGCACGTAGTGTGTGTATTTTAGCGAACATGCGCGAGGCGTAGGCCGCCGCCGCCATTATCTGCGAGGCCGTTGACACCGGCGAACCTGCGCCACCGTCCGCCATATCTACCGCAGTACACGTATAATATCTGTACGCGCTCGCGCGGCTTCAGGCGATCGCCAAATTATCGGTTAGGCGGTAGTATACCACTCTCTCGCTCTCCGTCTCTCTTTTCACGCGCCGCGCCTACGTGCATACGAAAAATCTGGTTTTAAACTGTTGTATAGTTTTTTTTCGTATATATATATATTATTTTCCAATCGCGATTCTTTCGTTCGCCGGCCACGATCTCGTTGTAAACAAGTTGCACGCGTACACACAACGCAAGCATAATATCACCACCTAACCCCGACCATCCTCCACTGCTTGGCGCTATTGTTGCAACAAAAATATACTGTGCGTTCGTATTATACGGTCTCCCCTCCTCCCCCCGTTGGCAGGGTGTCGAGTCGCGCACACCGTAAACGCGAAAACGCGCTTGTCGGAAACGACTACGCGTGTTCTCGGTAGGACGCACCGCGCTCCTCCGGAAACGGGTCCGAAACGCATCCGCTACAATGCGATACCTATTATACGCGTGTGTACACATTGTTGTACTGCATACCTGTGCGCACAACAATCATCCCGTGACGTGCGCGCCGGGCCAGTGGGGGATGTAATAGTAAAAGGGTTTTTCGGACAAACGTTTTATCACCGAATAAACTCCACGTTTGAACGACGCACTTGTTCCGTAAACATTTATTGTAAAACACGTCGGTTATTTATATCTCGATAGAACGTACCGTCTACATAAACGGTGATGGAACAAAAGTGAAGAATGGGGTCGTTTACGTTTCGTTAAAAAATAAAAAATTCGAAGAAACTATTAATTTTCATTTTAGCGAAAATGTTTTACAATACACATCCGCGTCGGGTCCGATTTCGATTCATTGGGTAATACGCGATAAACAATTACGTGTTGTAAATTAAATTGAATAGATATGGTGTACTATTTCGTTCGTGTTTGAACAATTGAAAATTATTTATACTATCATGGTTCAGTTATTGTGAAGCGGAAAATGCTACATCGTCGCTAAAAACCATTGGAAACACTCGAAAACTGCTCTGTGTAGAAATTAAGAAGTAGACATATTTGGTTGGGATTTTAAAGGTATCGATTTTTAAACAATAACTTTATGAACGTCGTGGTGAAGAAATGAGAACAAATATACGTGCGTTATCAAATCGGCAATCACGACTGTTATAGAATTTATTCAATGCAAAAGGACTTTACATAATTTACATACCTAGTTTGTATTATTATTCAATTCAATATTTTGCCGAAGCAAATATTGCTCATTGAGCATTTAAGTTCAAAGCCGTTCATGAGTTTCTCAATTAACATAAACGTGGCGTCACGTCCTTATTTTCGAACCAAGCCTTCAATTATTCGAAAGTCATTTGTGTACTTAATCATTAGCATCATGATTGAGCCTACTTTTATTTTTATATACGTACTTTTCCACCCGATTGTGCAATTTGTATCCCAAACGCCTATCACACAAAATCTATTCGGCCTACGTGTAAGCTGCTGAACACTAACCACACAGAATGACGCGTTATTATTATCTATTTTCTTCGGCAGGTTCTCCATTCGAGTGTGAAATACATCACAGTGGCATAAAATAATAATAATACGATATATTGTAAGAACGCTTTATCAATTCGTTGTATAATAGTTTATGGCTACGATGAACTAAAAAATAAATGTTCGTTGTTTTCAGTGATATTCGTTGTTACATATTAATTGTATTCTCCGATATAATTTGTTTTTCGCTTTGCAATCACTTCGTTTTAATGTATGTAGAACGCATAGTACGCAGATATTATCAGCATAAACTAGTCAGGCCAAAAATTGGCCGTTGTTTTTGCTGTCGTTGAACCCTATAAATGTTGTTATCGCAGATAGGTTCAACGAAATCGTTTGTTAGAAATAATTACTTATTTACATATTGTCTAAAACATACATTATATTATTTTAATGTTAACTTGAACTTTAAATTGCTAATATGGTGTTTCGTAATATTACCAATTATTTTTAATTAATATATTTTTGATAAAAGAAAATTAAGATTTTACCTGATGATATCGATCTATACTTGTTTTATAGAAAATTACCAAACTATGTACTCAATACCTCATTTTTACTTAATTTTCACTTATTTAAAAAAACGAACCTGCAACAAAAAATAGATTTCTAAACATCAGCAATATAATTTTTGTTTTTTGAATATTAAATGAAGGCGTTAGTTATTTTTAAAGTTAGTTATACATACTATCTTATAGTTTTATAATATTACATTATTAGTATATTTTTTTTAACAAAAGTTACTAATAGTTTAATTAATATAAATTTTCTGTTGTGAATGTTAGAAAACTAGCATATGAATATGGCATATCAATAGCGAAAAAAAAAAATAATGTAAATCTCAAGCCGTATGGAGGAAGTACTCATATTATTCGTATTATAATATTATCAACGAATTATATATATATATATATATTATACACAAACATAAGTATAAAAATATTTATTACAATGTGATTCTTCATTGTTGATTTTCAAAATTAAATATGACATAATGGTGCAAATTGTTTAATTTTGTTATAAAATGCTTGCGTATGCATACTATAACAAACACAAACACAATAACAATGCAAAATAGATCTATTGTAATTCTTTTTTTTAAAGAAGTTTTATTTATAATCGTCTAAGTAGATCAAAATGATAAGTGTTCATAAAAATGTCGACAAACCTGGTGATTAATGTTCAAAAATGCATAAATACATGTTGGAAGAAAACGATTATATAAGACACCGTTGAAACAATATTTTCAATCTGAAAGTCATACACAAGGGATATGCACTCAATATACATATTGACTGTTAATATTCACCAAAATAAGGTAGTGAAAGACGGAACGTATAGTAAGGATTTTTCTCTTGGAATAATATGGTTAATACATACTTGAAAACTCGTTACATCATTTTACACTTTATTACACACAAATCCGATGAAAAAACAAAAATGTTGTGGAATTTTTCGATCGCTACAATAGTAGTTTGAATATTAGATGACTATGTCTATGTGTAAGCAACTGAATAAAACTCAACCCTCTTAACTGCCTACGGGATGTCAAATCTAATTAGAACCGCACGAACGAGCAAACCGGTTGAAATATATTCCTGTTACATACACGCCTTTCGATTGGGTACTTATATTTACATGTTTCTAGCGATTCTAATACGTCAGATAAAAAACACCTATTTCATACACTTACTATTTTAATTTGATAACGTATTTAATTATCTTATTTTTTTATGCATTTTATTGTAATCTATAGTATACAATTTTTTAACAAGAATAAAAATTTTTATCCCCTCTAAATATTATGTGTTTTTTCTTTCACAGAAAGCATTACTAAAACTAAAAAAAAAAAAAAATTAGTTTAAACCAGACAGTGAGTAATATGTAACGATAATCTCTTTGTAATGATTAACAATATATATAAAAATAAAAAAAATAAAAAACCGATTGAATAACGTCATTATATATTATGGCGAATAGAGTTGTACACGACGAATATCACGAAAAGTGAATTGTTTTACTTCGACGATCATACGTAAAACGATAATAACCCATCTCGAGTCATCAGTCACTAAAAAAAAAAATCCCGCAGGTTAACTCAACGTCGAACAGTATGGTTTA
>NW_020272919.1:0-1081 GCF_003268045.1 Sipha flava
GCCAAATATTACGACAACAATATATTTCCTACGATTAAGGAACAAAAAGTTTTTGAAAAAAATCTATTCAATCGAACTCATAGAGCCAACGCAGAAATCATCATGTTAGATGGAATCACCTGTTTATACAGAAGCAATGTGGATTTGTTCTTTTACGTCATGGGCAGTTCGCATGAAAATGAAGTATGTATACCAGGGGTGGCCAACATGAATAGGTTCACGAGGCACACGGTTTAATATAATAATTCCAAGAACCAAATACAGATAAATTTATAATAATTTGATAAAATTGTATGAATAAAGCGCGAGCCGTATCTAACAAAACAATGACAAGAGCCACATGTGACTCGCGAGCCGCAAATTGGCCATCTCTGATGTATACCGTCTGAATCGACAAATATATACAAATGACATCTGTGCATGATAATATTTACATTCCAGTTACTATTGATGAGTGTCTTACAATGCATGTATGATTCTATCAGTCAAATTCTCAGGAAAAACGTTGAAAAACGAGTAGTACTGGATAACTTAGATGTCGTTATGCTAGCATTAGATGAAATTTGTGATAATGGGTATGTTAGCAAAAAATTTAACTTTAAAATTATATTAAATAATTGAATTCTTAGTTGTAACAAATACTTGTATTGTCTACAGGATTATATTAGAAGCAGATTCAGGAGCAGTTGTGCAGAGGGTCGCTTTAAGAACTGATGATATACCGATTGGAGAGCAAACAGTTGCTCAAGTGAGTTTTTGCCAAAATTTTCCATGTGTTATACATGCAAATAATTCATACATGTGTATATTATATTTAGGTTTTCCAATCAGCAAAAGAACAGTTAAAATGGTCATTATTAAAATAGCATTTATTTTATACTAATGTATCGAGTTTAAATTTTAATATTTTATATTTTTGTTTTTCCATTATTTAATATAAATATTATATGTATGGCTTATAATTAATAAATATTAATTGTAAGGATAAATTTGTGTAAATGTAATCTTTTTTTCTAACCAATTTGCAAATTGTAACAACCTGATGTCATCAAAATTTTGTCCTATAATCTGTATGCTTATT